>NC_080402.1:22990303-23293333 GCF_030265065.1 Corythoichthys intestinalis
GAACTAGATTCAAAATGTTAGACTTGCGACGTTAGCAAGCAGCCGCCATCTTAAAGCAGTACACTTCTCAGAAAGGCTCTGTTGTAGAGAACCTTCCTAGCGAACCGCAGTAACTTTTTTAGGGCTGTCAAATTTATTGCGTTGATGGGCCGCAATTAATTTGTTTAATTTATCACGTTAAAATATTCGATGTAATTAACGCATGGACCGCGGCTTTTATTGGCTTAAGCTTTGGCAGCCACTACTGACAGTCATGTTTGCCCAACTTCCCATCATGCATTTGGGTGGAGCAGAAGACATTCATTTTCTTAACACGCCTAATTGAACACAACGCAGAACATACTGTATACTATTTGCAGCCACCACTGACAGTCATGGTTGCCCAACTTCCCATCATGCATTTGGGCCGAACAATTAAGTCGCTACAGTATCATTTAGTGAAAGCACAACAAAAATAATATTCCTATCTCTCAAAACATTGTGTTCACAAAAAGCACTCAATGCAAAGAGAACTGGCATTCCCAATCAAACAGCTATGCAAAATACATATAAATGTTAATAATGTTCATGCCATCTTGTGGATTTATTGTTATAATAAACAAATACAGTACTTATGTACAGTATGTTTGAATGTTTATGTCCGTCTTGTGTCTTATCTTTCCATTCCAACAATAATTTACAGAAAAATATGGCATATTTTAGAGATGGTTTGAATTGCGATTAATTACAATTAATTAATTTCTAAGCTGTGATTAACTCGATTAAAAATTTTAATCATTCGACAGCCCTAAACTTTTTATCTAAAATACTCCTAAATCGGCAAAATCTTGACTTGAATCTTTCTTTAAATGATGAAACAGTTTTAAAACTTTCACATGTCGAAAGTAGACAGAAGGAAACTAATGCAATCACAGAAGCAATTTTAACAACTTTAACAGTTGATTTACAACATTAAAGGACTTCCAAACATAGCAAAGGTTACTATGTTTTTTTGGGGGGAATGAAAAAAAATATGAACGGTAACACCAGTTACTTTGTCAAGTAACTAATTACTCATACATTCAAGTAGCTGAATTACGCAATTACTTTTTGGGAATAGTAATTTATAACAGTAATTAATTACTTTTTTAAAGTAAGATTAACAACACTGCATACAATAATGAAGAATTAAATAATATATGTTAATTTGAAATTGAATATTTTTTTACATGAAAGGAATGGCCATTTTAATGAATTAATGACACATTTAATAACAAATGTTTACATTTAAATCCATGGCAGTTTTAGTCCTCCATACCACAGAACTATGCAATTATTAATGGTGTATTTATTTAATTAACCATGCCACTTTTAGGCAACGCAAATTTATTCGAATAGCACAATTTAACACAATGTAAAGTGCTTCACATCACATGAAAATCAGCAAGACACAATTTTTGTCCCCCATACACTTTGTACAACTTTCTCTAAAATGGGAGAGGGAGTAAATTTAACTGACACATATTCACAGCTGGCTGAATACTGAAATATTTCGAAAACAACAGGCCTGGCCTGGCTAATGATACAGTCTAATTTAGCTTTAGCAGTATGTCACACAAACTTTTTGTAAATAACCGTTAGCTTGCAATTGCACTAAGTATACGTGTTAATGCAATTTAAGGGGGGAAAAAAGTTTTTTTTTCATCACAACAAACCTCTGTCTCTGTCTTTTTCACGTCTGTAATCCTCCTTTTTCTTCTTCTTTCTAAAATGCGACTCGGAGAGCTTTTGTCTTTTCATGACGTCGTCTCCATAACGTCGCTACAAAATAAAACCTGCAGGTAGCTCGCTGGTCTGTGGGTTGAGGGGTGGAGAAGATTAGAGACTGTGGTAAAATTACCCTATCACAGGAAACAGTGAAACGGGCAGAAGGCGCATTAGAAAAATAATTTCATTAATATTTAAAGATTTATTACTATATGTATTGCTCTTCTTTTGTTTTATTGTCTTAAAAAAAATTTTTTTTAATACTGCTATCATCAAATTTTATTTAAACATTTTTCTGGACGCTCTTTTGGGTGCTGCGACGTCCCTAGAATTTGATTAGATCACCTTACCTTATGGACCGCACGGGTCTGCTTTCTGTTATTGTTCACTGTCGTCTTCTTCGACCGACATCGCAGAACCTCAGTAAGTTAGGACTTGGTTCTGATATGATAGGAATTTATTACGTTTCGGGTAGAAGACCAGGGCAAAATGTGAGTGGTTCCCGTTAATGTAATCCCGGTTCTGACCAGTAGAGAGCAATGTCCGCCTATGTACAGGATGACCCCAAAAATACTTTAGCGCTCTAATAAATAAACAAGAGTGATGGAAGACAAATATTTTTTCTCAGTAATCGAAACCTTAAAACATGCAATTTTTTAAAAATGGATTTTTTTCCCTCCAAAATTACGTTCTTTCATAGGAGTCCTCCTGTACGAAGGTATTCTTGAAATCTGTTGACCACTTTTGACAAAACGGGAATTTTTAAAGTATGTATTTGAGCAAGTGGCAGCACTGCGAAACAGTGACCTTGAGAAAGTAAACACTCTGCAATTTTAGTAACCATAGTCAATGCAGCGGTCAGGGAGGAATCTCAACAGATTTCAAGAATGCATTGGTACTGGAGGACGCCATTTAACGGCTGTTTTTTTTTTTTTTTTTTTTTTTTTTTCTTCAAAGGAAAATTCCATAATTTCTTCATAAATTGCTTGGGTTTTTTTTGTTTTTGTTTTTGTTTTTTAAGATTTCAATTACTACGAATACAGTATTTGTCTTCCATCACTCTTGGTCAGTGGTGAAAGTGGCTAGAATTTCTTGCCGGAACTCCCCGACGCGAAGGTTGCCATGGTGCCAGAAATGTTATTTTTTTATATTTTTCTTTTTTTTTTTTTTTTGAGGGGGTGGAGGGTCAAACCTCTTACCCTACTGAAATGCAAAGAAAACTGTTTTAGCAGTTATTTCTACGACACATACAAAAACTGATTTTCATTGAAAATTGTATTTTTTTTCCAACAAAAACAGCAATAACCCCAACTTCCAGCTCCTGATTTTCATTTTTCCTCATTTCCTCACATACTAAATGCCAAATCTCAATTTTAACTACTTAAGAACATAGGATGTATATTAAAGTTGAAGTTAATGTAAACATTTACTTTTTGGTTGTTGTTTTTTAATAACAAAGATATGAGCAACGTACATTCAGAAAAGTAAGTACAAATGACATATTATGCAGAGTGAAATTGAATATATTTTGAAGATTGCGCAAACATTGCCTTTTATAAATCATAAGGAAATGAATAAATAGCCTCACATAAATGAACAAATTCAAGTCCAAAGTGCACATTGACAGCTCAGATTTTCTGAACCTCCCCATCAGAGCAAATAAAACTAAATATGATAAGTAAGCCTCCTCATGTCTTTCGTTGCTCTTAAAGATTTGATCCATTTCATGTTGCATTGCCCTTTTTTGTCGCATCAATTCAATGTTGTTTTGCTGCTCCAGAACACATGCACATTTGAACCAGTGAGAGCTAACTATCTCTGCTGATCACATGTCAGTATGACAGCCAATTGAACGGATAAATGTGTCCGGGCGTTTTGCTTTGCTGCGAGTATTCGCACATTGACATGACTCAACGTCATCAGACTCAGAAAACTTTAGCAACTGGGGAAACTTCCATGCCGTTCGTGGAATAAAAAAATAGTAAATGTTGGTGGAAACGGATTACGCTACACAAGCACCTTATTATGCTTGTTGTTATCACTTGTGTATATAAATCTGATGTTGGTAGATTGTTTTCTTCTAGGAGATGAAATGTATGTGTGGCAGCTTAGCATTTTTTTTTTTTTTACATAGCGTTTTGACAGTTGCCGTCATATTTTCGGAATCAAAGCACCGTGTACCGGAACAGCATTCTGGCCCTGAATCTTATACCAGAACTGCATTCTGGCCCTGTATCTTATACCGGAACTGCGTTCCTGACCATTCTGGCCCACTTTCACCCCTGCTCTTGGTTTTATTGAATTGTTCAAAAGTTCCGTTGTTTCCGGATCACCCTTACGACCTCTCGGTCACACTGTGCAAATGGAAACGACAGCATCCAATCTCCTCTCGCATCTACGCCATAGGCGGAGTATAATTATAATAATAAGTTGAAAATAAGCATTTTATGTTTCCCATCATTTTTGAAGGGAATTCTAAATCAGACTACTTAGGACATCTATACTTTTCGCCAAGATCGTCATCCATTGAATATGGTACGCCTGCCGGTGTTAACAGGTGTTCTGTCAAATTTTGCACCCCATCAGAAATTGCAACTTTGTGTTAAAAATGGCCACGAATACAGCGGTTACAAAGTAAACACTACAAACTTTCTTTAAATAAAGGAATATTTACTTACGTTTGATCATGGATGGACATGTAGAAAAGTTCTCCTCAGACACACTCTGCCATGTCAGCTGCACACAACAACTGCACGGCGCTCCATCCCTGTTTACGTCTTCGCCGTGTAGGTAAGCATTAATTTACGCCATATCCATGTGGAACATGTATCTTTACAATGTTACTTGTTTATTTAGCACCTGTGGATAACATTGAGAATCCAATTGAATGTAAAAGAGGGCTCATTCACTGCCACAACAGCTTTGGGAGCAAAATATTATAAGGGTGCAAAATATGTTGTACAATTAGCGTCTTTAGTGGGGCAAATTGATACTCCGCTCACCATTTTGACGGCGTTCTCTGGCTTTTCATGTTCTACATTTTCAATCTTTGGTTCTTGCTCAGTAGTTGTTGTCGCTTTGAAAGCTTAGGTTTGAAAAAATTATGTATATCCATCTTGGCTTTTCATTCCACAGGTGGTTTTGGCTAAGCAAAGCAAATGACCGTCCAAGGTGCTAGTTGTGTTACTTTGTGGATTTCTTGAATAAGACAATTTACTGAAAGAGTTGACTGACAGATCTTTAGTTACAGAACAGAAGAGAGGCATCATCACCATTAACTGTCCACTGGCAGGCTTTTTATCAGCCGTCTTGAGCTCGCTGCGTATCTCTGACTTCTGTGTGCTGTGACAAGCAGACATTACTAATCGAACATGCAGATACGATTAGCTCATATCATTACAATAGTCACATGATCTGTTCGAAAAATAATTTTGACCCATTATGAATTTTCTTTTGTTCATTTCATTCATTTTTGTTGTTTGTTTTATTGCTTTATAGCTTTTAGAGACAATATTTTACTGGAAAATTCTTAATTTTAAAATCATACATAGGAAAGTCGATTACATGCAATTACACTTTTCTGCCACAAGCCCAACCCCCACACCGTAAAATCCGCCTTTGATCTACGCCTGCAAAAACAAACATGTCGGTTGAGTAAAAATCCTACATTGTTTGTGAATTATATCAAATATGAGCATGCCACCAAAAAGCTCCAATACATTCATTTAATTAGAATTTTAAAGAACCAGCATTTAGCGAAATACTGTATGGTGAGACAGTCAAGCTGGCCTCCATCAAATAGATGGTCAATTTCGGGTAAGCGAGCAACCTCTTGTTAGAGATCTGAGGTTCTTAGTCACAAGCCATTCTTGTTTTCGTCATTGAGCCAAAAATATTTTGTTGACGACCATTTTATTCATGACGAGACTATAGCGAGCTAAAATCTTGCCTTGGGAGACTAAAACACAATGAGACGAATGCCAGTTTTCGTCAGACGAGACAACAACGAGAAGAAAATGCGCTATAGTTTCCGTCATGTATTCACATTGTGTGACATTTTCTTATCGTATGTGTGGTTAGTCAGCCTACATCATAGCTGTGTTTGGTTTTGTCACTCATGTAACGTGCTACACTCCCCCACCCACACTCACCTGTGTCCCTCTAGGCTCCAGGCTTGCTTGTTTTGAAAAACAGGGTAATATTTGTTTTCTTATATTCCTAAGAGAGAATATGTAATGTTTCTTTAACCTTTAAAGTGCGTATGACACCAAAAAGCATGTTTATATCATATTTCACGCTGTGTTTTGTGCTCCTCAATGAAATGGACCGTTTTTATGTGTGTGGAAGTGATTGTTTTATATATTCAGTTTTTGAATCCCGCGCCATTAAAATAAGTGACTTCAGTCCCGGGTTTAGGACATATGCGAATGTGACGTCACCAGGGTCAGCATCTCACAATACACCATTGCTTTATAGCATGCAGATGGACTGCGGATTCAGCTGATTTTGTGGATGAATTCATATATTTTTTGCATCACGCCAGCCAAATGGCTGCAGAAAATTGTTGCTGCGCCAGGGAGAGGTGTGTGAGCCTTTTTGGGTTTCAAAAGGTTCCCGTTCACTGGTCAAAACAAGCCCTACTACTGTGGGATCACTGAACTTACGAGGAAGTGAGTAAACATCATATTAATATTATGTCAAATACTGGGATCATGACACACGTTTTAATACGGAGGTGGCTTGCATTTTGTGGCTGATTGTCCACCGAAAATGCCACTCGGCCGACGACCCGCGGCTTGTCACACACCCTCCCGCCAGGAGAGCGCTATACTCGGCTTATTGCACTTTTCGTGTGCTTGGTGTTCTGTCAAATTTTCAACCCTATCAGAAATTGCAACTTTCTTGCAACACACTGCAAACCTTCTTTAAATAAAGGATTATTTACTTTCGTTTGATCATGGAGGGAAATGTAGAAAAGTTCTCCTCAGATACATTTTGCCATGTTAGCTGCACAACAACTGCACGCCGCTCTCTGTTTACGTCTTCGCCGTGTAGTAAAGCATGATTTTACGCCATATTCGTGTTGACCATGTGGCAGCTACGTGCTCCTCCGACGTCGGCCGGTTTGTCCAGCGGTACTCTCCAGCTGCTTCCCCGGCGAGCTCTCCTGTCTGTAGCAGGGAAACGAGCTGTAACTTGCTTGCCTCCGGGCGGGTTGCCGATCAGCGTAGACCGACGCCGTGTGACATGATCCGGACTAGTTTTGTTTGATTTTTCGCTTCAAAAAGTGAAAATAAGACTTTGTGACGTCACTCTGTTCGGGTTTGCATGTCGGCTAGCTGTCAAGCCTCTTGGTTTGTTTACATTCTCCGAAGCCGGGGCAGGGAAATGACAAAAGCCTGACTAACTACGGTGGCATAAAATATTTTTCGGGAGGTGCGACAGTAAAGGTGAAGTCGACAATTTTTACCATTATGGAGTAATTTTGCCATGTCGTACTGAATAAATGCATTTTTATTATTTCATATTCCATTTCCATTTTTTTACATACACTTCATGGCGTTCAGGTGGGCATAATGGATTGAAAATTGTGTACTGTTTTCCTACCAAGTGTGTATTGTCAACATGAAGTTCAAAATTGTCTTTGCAGACGCTACTATATGTGCATGCCTGTCAGTTCATTCGAAATTATTGAAAGCCTTAATATATTGATTTATTTTTGGACTAAAACTTTTTGAATTTTACAGATGAAAACATTTTGAGTAATTGTCGACTAAAACTACACGAAATTTGAGATTTCGCCAATGAAAACCAGACAAAGACAAGCAAACTTTGAAATGACTAAAATATGACAAAGACTAATAAGTATTTTTGTCCAAAAGAGTAGGACGAAAATTAAATTGGCTGCCAAAAACAACACAGTCACTTACTAAATAAAAATAAATAGATAATAATAACACTGCAAAGGACTGAAATCGTCCAGTGCCCTTTGTACAGTGTATTAAAGTCAAATAGTCTTACGGTGTTTACTGAGTGAAAATTGCTCCAATTATGTAATAGCTGGAAAGTAGGTCATTCTGTCAGACCTGTTCTTTGCCAACAAAGCACTTTTATTTGCATATTAATGAATCCATATTTTGACTGTAATGTCAAGTTATAAAACAAAGAGAATCAGAATTTTGTTTTACGGCAAAACAGCTAAACTCGCTGTTCCTACCATGTCATACTTTTGAAGGCTGATCTCTTATGTAATGGTTGTGAAACGGAGGGGGGGGGGGGGGGGGGGGTAAAAACATTGTTGGGTTGTTTTTAGCCTTCCACCCTTCCTCGCCACCTCTTAGTTATTACTTAATAGTTTCAAATTACACAGTGTTAAAAGTTGTTAATTATCTGTTTTATAAAACTTTGGTGAACAAATGGAATCGACTAGAATGCTCTCCTTGATGTGTCATTCCGTACATAATTGTTTGTTGTGGGGGAAGTAAACTAAGGTTATATTGTTTTACAAAGTCACAGGTCACCATGGAGTTAAAAATAAAGTCGTTTCTCTTGCCGAACCTCCAGCAGGGTGGGTGAGAAGTGTGCTACTGAACTTTGCTGATATGTGGAGGAAAGTAGAACACGAGAGCTCAGCCTGGCTCAGATGGCTGGGAGTGATCGCTGAATGACCGCTGTCAGTCTATAGCCGTCAGTGGCAGCCAGTGAGTTCAACTCATATCTGTACTTTATCCTTCCTATTTCAAGAATCCACATTGTATAAAGAGAAAAGTTTGCGAAAGAATTCTATGAGGCAAAGGAAGAAACCACAACCTACTAGCATTAAAAAAAACTTCAGCCTCATCTAAACACAAAAACTAAGAATAAAGGTGCAATATTTCATTTCAGTGGTTATCATAGACTAGTTTGGCATTTTTGGGGTTTTTCAGTTCACGTCAGCAAAGATATGAGAACAAGCTTGCACACCAGGTCCAAATGTTGGTGTTTTGTTTTTTTAAATGTAAGCACTGTGGAAGTTAATAGAATACTAAGTCAACTATTTTGTGTTCAGATATTTTTGTTATCGCGAGTTATCAAAATGGTTTGTATTGAATGTTAAAATGTTTTTTTTATTTTACTTTTGTTCTTACGTCTATTTGTATACATTTTTAAGCTTTTGCTTTAGAGTTGAATCAAATCTTACACTATCACAGTACAGTGTTTTGTTGTTTTTTGACCGCCCAAAGGAAAGTCTCGAGTACTTGCTTACTTTGTACTTCTTGTTCTTCTTCTTCGGAAGGACAGTAACTAAAATAGCTATTAGTCTGTTATTCACGGACAGAACAGATATGTTCTTGGCTTGTAGTTGGATTTTTTTTTTTTTTTTTTTAAATTTTTGGCTTAGGGCTTATTAATTAGATTTATGGTAAAATGGTAGAATTAAAATAGCTAATCTTCCGTTGTTTCTGGATGGTCTGAATGAAATTTGTCAGCTACATTCAAAGTACGTACTGTATATAACTGAAGTCATCATATAATGCAAATAAGGTTGCTTAAAAGTTGGTGGGGGCAATTTGAACGTCCTGAGAAATTGGTAGTATTATGTCTCATACCTGTCAAGTTGTACGGTTTCGGTGTAATTTGTACAAGTGAGCACTGATTTTTAAATGTGTATGTTTTTCGTACATTACGTTTTTTTTTTTCTCCGTACGGATTCTGTCACCGTTTCGGTAACGAGACAATTTGCGATACGATGCGTTACTACATTGGTTGAATGACACGAGAAAAGTCAGAGACACTGAGAGAAAAGAGTGTTGTGACGCTGTAGCAAACGCGATACAAGGCTAGGTGGCTCCAGTATTTCCTGACTGTAGCCGACAGCCTACTGTACAATCTGCGCCTAAATATCAAATGCTTATAGAACTACATGCGAAATGACAGACGGCGGCGTTAATAAACAGCCGCCATTTTGAAGCAGTAGACCTCTCAGAAAGGCTCTGTTGTAGTGAACCTTCCAAGCGAACTTAAGTAACTTTTTATCTAAAATACTCATAAATCGGCAAAATCTTGACTTGAACCTATCTTTAAATGATGATACATTTTTAAAACTTTAACATGTCAAAAGTAGACAGAAGGGAACTAATGCAAAAACGGTAGCAATTTTAACAACTTTAACAGTTGATTCACAACATTAAACGATTTCCAAACATAGCAAAGGTTACTATGTTTTTTTTGTTTCTTTTTAATGAAAAAAAAAAAACCATGAAAGGTAACAACAGTTACTTTGCCAAGTAACTACTTACTACTACTTACTCTTACCTTCAGGTAACTGAGTTATTAACTCAATTACTTTTTGGGAGAAGTAATTTGTAACTAATTAATTACTTTTTTAAAGTAAGATTAGCAACACTGGTCATAAAGATTAAGTTTGCAGAATGAAAAGTGACGAAAACGGAGATTTCATTCTGCCAATTTGTTGCTGAACACAATTTGCCTGCAACTATTACTGATCACTTCTCAGAATTAGCAAAAGAAATGTTCCCAGACACAAAGATTGCATCGGTGAGTTAGTTTTATCCAATGACCTTTTTAATTTATAATTGGACACACTAACGAACTACCTTCAAGTCAAACTGAATTGCGAGCTGAAGTGTCATGAAGGGCAGCCATCAAGACATGATAGAAATTGCCAGAAGTGCTACATACAATTATAACAAGTCACTGTTAAATTTTAGTAATCATGATGTAGCTGAAGATATTGATTGTTCTTTGATTGCACCAGGTTATATGTTACAATATTACCAATAAATTCATATTATTTTAAAAATTGAGTTTTACTTTTGTTTCATATTGCACGCTATATAGAACGTTGTAAGATTAGTCACCAATTTGTAAGGGCATACATCACTATTTGTAAGATTGCCAATGGCCTCGGGTTGACAGGTATGATGTCTCTACCATGCAAACCTACGCCCTTAAAGTATAGTAGAGTAGAGTAGAGTAGAGTAGAGTAGAGTAGAGTAGAGTAGAGTAGAGTAGAGTAGTAAGAGGCACTAAAGTTTTAATAAGCATTTTTAACAATTACAAATGGAGACAACACATTTTGGGTTATATAGTTCAAGGGCGTAGGTTTGCATAGGGACGGTTGGGAAAAAACACTACCAACTTTTCAGGATGCTCAAATTGTCCCCACCAACTTTTGAGCAACTTTATTTGTGTTATGTAATGACTTGAGTAATACAGGTCATTTATATTGTCTTCCAATATGTTTTAATTGTCGTAACTGACCCCACCCTTATTTAGTGAATTATTTTCCATTATGTTTAGATTTACAAGTACATCTTTTCACTTGCTGAATGTGCCGGTCCATTTTTTCCTCCTAAACGCACATTTGATTGGCTGATGACTTGACCCTCACACACTCGCACATTAGATATTAGAGATATGAGAAGTTTTTTTTCAGCCAGCATTAGCCATTGTTAGAAATGTAAAAAGGCATCATTTTTTTAGAAGTGGGGAACACACCATTAATTTTGCTACTGTAGGTCCGACCTGCATCAGTGTTAGCATAACATTAAACTGTGTGAACTTGCTAACCAGCAAAACTCAAGTAGGAAGTTGCTTCGAGAGAAGTGTCCTTCTCTTTGTGTTTTCTACTGTAACATTAAATAAACTGTGAGAAATGTAGTGAACTCTGCTGGAAACTATGGAACTAGACAAATGTTAGCAAGAAGCTGCTTAGAGAGAGAGGGGTGCTGCATAACCTCATATGCAGCTCACACAACACAACATACAAAGATCATAATTAATTATGTACATTTAAAAAAAGAGTGTTGGGGGGGTGATGCCGCGAGCTACCCCACACTAGCTTTGCGATTGACTGGTCGATCGTGATCGACGTCATGAGCACCCCTGATTTAGCATATCAATTAATTAGGTTCATATTCGTGAGAAATATAGCCTTGACCCGTGTTCATCCAATCTGTTTGGTCTTATTAATGTCCCATCCCAACCAAAAAGTGTACATAAACGTTATGCTGTAATATCGTCCCTACCAATGTTGAGACCAAACCTACACCCTTGATATAGTTCACACTAGAATACCACCATGTTTTATCGAGTCAGTTAAAAAAATCTCATGTAACAGAAAATGAAAAAAATGTTGGCCATTGTTAATACTCAGGCATCCGAAGTTCCACTCGTTCGCTGCCTCTACTGTGCTGCATGAAAAAGAAATGCTAAATAGTGAAGAAGAAAAAACGAGAGGCGCAGACTATCTATATTTACTGTCGCAAATATTCCAATGTGAAGGAACGTGTAATTAATGCAGTAATTCCTCGACGTCCTTTCCGCGGTTATGAAACTTGATTCAGACAGGTTTTGTAACCTAGCCGCGTCAGCCAATCACAGAAGAGCTTTTCGCTCACGTGACATGAATTTTTACGTAACAAGCGAGTGTCCGGAGTGAAAGTCTGTGGACTGCTCACATAAGGAGACATGAATAGTCACGTTAAACATAGAAACGCCAATTACTTCTAACATTTTTTTACGCAACATGTCGCTCCAGCAGCCGACTGAGGAAGCGACGGGGGAGAGGAGCGCTTTCTTTATAGGCGCCGAAAAGGACGACATCCACGGGCAGGAGGAGGACCACCATCAGCTCATTCTGCTAAAAGCCAACGCTTTGGCCTCAGAAGACTCCCTCAAAGAGGCCATCTACTGGTTCTCGGTGGCCTTTCGTTACAAGTCCATGAGACCCGAACAGCTAAGCACTTTTGTGGACTGTATAGTGCGGAATCTTAAGAAAAAGGCAGCCTCCGGCTCGGATTCGCCGTCGAAGCGGGAATCCGAGGAGCACAAGAGCCAGTGGGACAAAGTATTTGATTGCCCTAACTGTCATAGTTTTTTAGGGGAACCAGTGACCCTAGCGTGTGGACACTCATTTTGCAAGAGATGTTTGCAACGAGATTTGCTCTCTAAGTGCAAGTTGTGCCACGAAGTGGTAAGACTCGAAGGAAAGCCTAATGTGATTCTGTGCGGACTTTTGGAGAAATGGTTCCCCAGCGATGTGAAACGGTCTAAAAACCTAAGCGAAGTAGACGAACTGTGTATGTGTAAACGCTACGACGATGCGGTGAAAAAAGCAAGCAATATCATCCAAGCAGGTGAGGGTTTGTGAGGTTACTCAATGGGTCATGTTTACAGGGGATGTATGTCAATGCATTTCCTGGTATACGTAAGTGCGTAGCCATGTTGAATGTGGCAAATGTGCTCCGCTCACTTAGAAATGCCATTTAATTCAGCTTGTCAAAACAACGCAAACCAAAACCCATTTCTTCTCGTCGTGTTGTCATGAAGGAATACAAGGCATTTTTAAACCTTTCTTACCGCTCATTATTTTAAATTTTGTTTTGGTTGTCTAAAATGTTCATTTACAGCGCATGCGTGTCGGGAGGAGCTTGCGTAATAAGTCAGGTCGTGACATGCATTGAGAAAGGTTTTGTAACTTGTGCAGTTGGGCGGGCCGATGTGTTGCAGAGCAGCCAATTGCTTTCAGATATTTAAAACGGTCATATGCATCAATGGTGACTCATGATTAGGTTTGGTGTCTCAAAACATTATGAAACAGGGGGAATAGAAAGTTACTGTACTTCTGCAGCAGACTGTGAAAGTAATAGTTATGTAGTCTGAGGGAATTTGTGCCAACAGCTAAGTTGAATAATGCCAGTCAGTACCATTATTTTTGACCCACATAGCCATGTTTGCCCTACATTTTGCCATCAGGGTCAAACAAGCTGCATATGCTTTAGGGCTGCAGCTATCGATTACTGTATTGGCCCAAATATAAGACGGCCCTGATTATAAGACGACCCCCTCTTTTTCAAGACTCAAGTTTGAAAAAAGACTTTTTGACCACCAAATTTTTATACAGAAAATAATTACAGTAAATCTGAAACAAATGATTATAACAATATATTTGAGAGAAAAAGCATGTTATTTTGCCTCATTCAAATCTTAATATCTGAACATTTAAATATGTAAACTAAAGTGCAATCACATTTGTAAATGAATGGCTTCTGGTTTTTGAAATGTAAATAAACCAATCTATTGTGATAAAATAACAAAATTGCAATAACTGCATTAACCATCAAAGTGAAGTCTAACTGTAACTGTAGTCTTGAAACAAATCTGAATAAGGAAAAACATTGCAATAAAATAATGCAAACTGGTTAAACTAAAAGAGTAGCTGAGATCTGTCATGACAGAACATCGCTTCAATGATATCTGGCGTCATTGAGCGTCGTAAATGGGTATAATGTCTAGACCGCGAATATAAGACGACCCCCCACTTTTTCAGTGTTATTTGAATGCAAAAAAACACCATCTTATATTCGGGCCAATACGGTATTTTGGTAGTGGATTAATTGATGAACTATTTAGTTCGAATAATCGAGTAATCAGATAAGGAACATAAAAAATTATAATACCTGAGCTTAGCCTCAAACGGTATAAAAAGATGAATAAATGAGGCTTGAAGTACATAAAAAAAAAAAACAATTGGCTAACTTGCATAGCAAAAGTCCGCTAGTTTAAATGCTATAAAATTCTACATTTTTTATTTATTAATTTATTTTTTTAACAATGCTCTTAACAAATGGTTCAAAAACATATTCCCACAAAAAACAGCTAAATATACCTATAAAATAAATTACGAATGCATAAAAACAAAAAACATAAGCTCAAAAAAATACTTAGTTTATGTTAATCTTAACAGGGAGCAGCTGGATTTAGCCATGTGAAATGAGTTATGTCATAGTCACTATTGCCACTAGAGGGCAGTGTATCCACCCAAATCAGTAAAACTATATGCAGACACTTTCAAAACAAACCAATACAACGCCACTTTAATTAAACGAATACTCAAAGCAGCAAAATTTAATTGTAATCTTTTTTGTAATGGAATTGCTCGAGTTAATTGATTAATCGTCGCAGCACTAGTATGCTTATCATATAGTGCGCTTTAAATTACGCTCCTCATTGCAGGAGGAACAACACTGAACATCCCCCATTAAATCAAAGCCTGCCATTGACGACTAGAAACGTCCCATCCGCTTGAAAGAATGTTCATTTGCTGCCAGCCCCTCTCAGTTCAAATAGATTGGCCGTCCACGACTGACAAACTATATTAACAGCAGACAGATGAAAAGAACCACATGGCTGGTCTATCATCATCACTGACACTTAAGGTTATAACAAAATACCAGTCCATGTTCACTGTATATAAAAATAAGGCTGTGTAATAATTCAATATTTGTATATATCGCAAAAGACGTGTTCAGTATCAGTATAAACAAATGTGGTACCTCTCCAAAATTACGAAATTATGCCGTTCCAGAGTTGCTTTTGTATAATGTTTTTTTTTCATATCTTGAGCCGCGTTTAACATGTAAATCGCCTAATTTGTTCCAAGCACTACTTAGATGGCACATTAAATGTTATAGTCAGGGTAAAACCAGAATAAAACAGGAGCCAAACACATTTGCAAGTAAAACATAAGATGTATCTTACTTCACCCTGGTAACACTGATCACACTATAGTTCTTACATCTGACATTTATTAATTTGTCACTGTCAAACTATGAACACACTATTAGAAAATAAAATACAATAATGACAAAGAGCGTACAATAATGCTTTAATGTAAATAAATAGAGACAAATTTGCTTTTAAAAACATACTTCAATGGCTGCACAATAATACTGACGGAAATAAGGTCCAAATCTTGTACAATTTAACAAGGAAAACAGCAGCTATTAGTGGCACTGGTCCAGCAGAGAAAACAAACGCTGCTCAATAAGCTAGCGGGCTAACAGCGAGTTAACAGGGGAGGGCATCGCCGATACTGCGCCTTTTTCCGTTTCTCTGCCTTCTTGAAATATTAACTAGCATTCACCCCTGCTTCCCAACGAGAAAGCAATGGTCGAAACTAACAGAAAACAGCGCTGACGTGACTGCAAACAACTCCGAGTGCAACAAAGGAAAGCAGACCGCACATATATTGTACTGTAATATTATGAAATACCAGCTACGCATAGTAAATACTGTAGAGATCAACCATTTAGATTATATCTAATAAATAACATTAAATGACAAATAATATACTGTACTTACCATCAATGCTGAGAGTGGGCGGGCAAGACACTTACGTGACTTAAAAATAAACGGTTGGAGAAAAAAACGCGGGACTGGTCATAAAGTCGAATTCACGTAAGTCGGGTACGTTGTAACCCGGGGACTACTGGTATTGCGATATACTAGTATATATTGTCATATTAAAAGTAGAGGAATTTTAGCAGGATGACTTGAATAGCCCTGTTTGGGAAGACTTTGGTTGACTCAACATGACCACATTGTATTCATATAATACCGTTTAATCCATGCTAAGGGGGTTCATCAGATGAAGATTGCTGTATATAAAAAAAAAATCCAAACATCGAGCCCACTACAAGAACAACAAAAACACCGTTGCGCCTGTGCACGTATTCATACTGTGACACCCAAATTTAAATATCATCAACAATAGGCCAATAGGAGAGCAGATACTGAAGCATGATGGGAAAGATTATGACCAATAGGGCAGCAGGATCTTATGGTGTGAGTTTTAAAAGCAGAACGAATGAAGTACGTATCTTTTACAGTGCATGGTATCTTTTGTGTTTTGAATATTTTCACGTAATATGAAAGGGGGAAAAAAGCGTTACAAAACCCTTCGTAATCTGAATATATAGTATACAAAAGCCTTTGTATGTCGAGGTACCACTGTATATTCAATAAACTGGAATACAAGAGGAGAGAATGTTGTCTGACTGTAGAAGTACTGCAGTTGTCCTTTGTGGACTTGCTCTAGTCCAGTGGTCTCAAACCGGTCCTCAAAGGGCCGCAGGGGGTACTGGATTTCATTCCAACCAAACGAGACAAATACCTTTTCACCAATCTGGTTTCTTACAAGTGTAATCAGTTGATTGCAATCAGGTGCTGCTTATGTTAGTAGAAACCTCATTGGTTGAACTGTTTGTGCTGGATCTGTTGGAACAAAAACCAGGACCCACTGCGGCCCTTTGTGGAGTCGGTTTGAGACCGCTGCTCTAGTCTCACTGCTTAATGGCTGCAGTGCTCAGTCAAAATAGGTCTTGAAAAATGTCAGAATAACTTTTGTATGGAAGACCTAAAGGTGTCCTAAAGTATTGTTCCAATATTTTGACTTGTTTCATGCATAGCAAATGTTGAAATGAGAGTGTGTCCTGGTTGAAGTATGTTATAAGTGTAGTTTTTTTTTAAATTTGATTGCAAGCAAGTTTGCAAGTTCAATTGTTTTGCAGACGGTATGTTTGGCACTTTGTGACGTCTCAATGTGCCTTATTATGCAAGTACCTGCCCTTGTCAGCACTGATAAAGCTGTCAAGGGGGTCCAGTTTTCCGTGTTCTAAAATGTGCAGCATTAAGTATAAGGTATATAAATAAAACATTATTTAAATTCATATACAGTATGTGCATTTACTGTGCTTAAGTACAATACTATTGTGACATGACTAGTTTGTTTTGTCACTTTTTTTCCCCCGCGATCTATACCTCCACACTGCTGTTTGCCGTCTAGCTGGCTGAGGCATTATTTTCAGCGTGCGTGCCTGCAAAAGTCATCCTCCTTGCTTGGTCCGCGATTGACTTTAACCCCCCCATCTTCTGTGCATCACCTCCGGATGCCTGCAAGATTCATTCATTCATTCATCTTCCGTGCCGTTTATCCTGCCTACCAGATTGTAGACTAATATTTTATTTTTGTTTAAATGTGAAACAGCTAAACCTGTATAGTACTTGTACAAGATTGCATTCTGCGTCTCTGTGATGCCTCTCTCACCACACGCATTCATTGCCAATGAACACAAGCTTTCCACCGACTTTCAAAGGAAAATGTTGTCAAAACTATTAAAATGGTATGAGCATTGATGGAAAAATAACGGCAAATACTTAAAAGTCAAGGGCATCTTAAATATTACATATTGGTTATGGATTTATTAGAAATTATATTTGCACATGTTTTGAATAAATATAGCCATTAAAAATCCTAGTTGCTCTGTGCTGAACCAATAGTGGCATGAAATGAGCCATTTCAAGTTAGGTTAAGACACATTGCACATTAGCAGTGAGACAAAACAAAAGCTGTCAAATGTCAATCGTGCAGCTTGGCAGTTGGAGAGTGCTAAAAAAAACAAGATGAAAAAAAGGGAGACGCAGCTATGGTCCATGGATTACAATGTTGATAAGGAAATACTCGGAAAGTTGGGCAGTGTGGATATTGTTTACGCTATGTCTGACCAGAAACACAGTAGCGTGCACTGCAAATGATGGCAAGTGTATGTTCATACAATAACAGAAAACACAAACAATCTGTTTTACCTCCTGACACATAGTCATCCGCTCGTGGATCCGCCCATTTTCTATGGGAAGAAATAATTTTTTCCTGCCTCTTTCTTTACTTTCCATATTCATTGAAGAGCCTGAAACAACAGTGGAGGTGCGACTTTCACGGGCAGAGGCATACACATCTCTCAACCAGTTTGATCTCGCTTTGGAAGACATTGAGTTTTGTCTTGCATCTAGGTGTTCTGCTGAGGTAGGTCAATCTCCTTTAGATTATAAAAAAAATAATACACCTTTCATACTAAAATGGGAAATGGTGTCCTATGATTTTGACCTGTGTGCCACAAGCAAAGTCAGACTCAGAACACCTTTTGTTTTTTTCATCTCAAAACATTCATGTGAGCATGTTATCACTTGGCATACTAAAATTACATTTATGAAAATTAGTCGTTTCTTTGGTGGTTGGCTTCCCCTCTTGTCAAAATGGAATGAACAAAGCAGCAAATAGGGGACCGACTACAAAACAATATTACTGTATGTAAATCTCTTTCAAAAATGTAATGAAAAAATATTGTATTTTATTGTGCCACATATAGAAATAACATTGGAAAATACTAATTGACCTAAAATAGGAGAAGTTATACATACGGTATATATGTTTTGTTTGACTTTATTTGTCAGAAAAAAATGTTGTGAGTGTAAATGTGGTTTGAACTTGACACACCCCTTGCAAGCATGTGATTGTTGACTTGCTCAGCTGGCTATTGTTCATCCTCGAGAAGGCATGCTGTGAAACAAATCAGTGATTTGTGACTTAAATTATGTCAATACAATAACAAAAAGCAGATTATGCCAGTGCTGTTTGTCATTGTGGGAATGATTTGACAAAGTCAAGCATCCCTCATATAAAATTAGAAAATTATATTTTTACCATCTGAAGAAGTTACCAAAGAGAATGTGGCTATAAAAATGTAGATTGATAGAGAGCCAAGCTTACATGACCATACAGGTTAATGTAGTTTTTGCAATATTCTCGATATAGGTGCCAAGTCTGCCAGGCAAAACTAAAAGCTACGCAATTATACGTGAGGTTTCAAATTAGGGCTGGGCGATCATGATCATTTTGATGATTGTTTAACTTGATGTTTTTTTTAAGGTAGCATGATCACTATGAAGTATCTGCTGAAAACAAAAACAGTAATATAATGTATGAAATAATTATAAAACGATGTAAAATTCAGAGCACTTAACACACTGCTTTTTAAAAGAAATATATATATGGATTTTGTTTCCTCCAACAGCAGCCGCATTTGAGACTTTTAAAAGATGTTTTTTTCCCCCAAAAAAACAACACAAACAAAATGCATGAATTTTGATCTGTTCTTTTTTTTTTTTTTTTTTTTTTTTTTTTTTTTTTTTTAACCTGTCCTGTTCAGCTGTTTGACACAGAGAATGGAAGTCTAAGTGCCCGGGTTGTCTGAACAGTTTTAATGTTTCACATTGAGAGTCTGATATACTCCCATTGTGATCATTCAAAATACCTTTTTATTATGACAAAGCAGCGAACAGGAAGGGATTATGGGGGGACAGAAGAAAAGCAACACGAGAAGAAAGAAAAGAAACACATACACAAACAACAACAAGAAATACATAGAACATCTAGCCTAATTATTAATATGCTGGTGCCATCGTCAGCGAGATGTATTTCCGGTTTACACCATGTGAAAGAGGGGGACGGGGGTGTCTATAAGCTAAGTGATTGAAAGAGGTAGAGTGTACACAAATCAGTTCTGTGACCTAGAACTCAGCAGTCATGTGAATCTCTAATGAATGTAAGCCCGTTGGGGACCAACCCTACGCCACCCCATCGCCAACCCTGGTACCAGGACCCCCAACCCGAGCATGCCCTACCGCATCCAGCAGCACTCGAGCCCCACCGGACGCGCAACAGCCACGCAGATGGGCGGAGAAGCCGCGCGGGTGCCAATCCAGGGCCACGGCCCCCACCCAGCCAGCCCGTGGAGGGAGGGTGGGCGGGGGTTGGGGGGTCAAGCGCAGCCCATCCCTCCTCCCGCAGCCCAGCAAAGGAGCCAATCGTACCCGACCGGGATCCAGGGTGGTCCCCCGGGCCACCCATCAACCGGCTTTCAGGGATGGCAGGAGGGGACGCACCACCAAACCCACGTCTACCCCCACCCCCGCCCGCACACACGGGCCACGAGCCACAGCCGAAGCCCCCCAACCGGCACGGCACGCCACGGGACCCCCAGAGGCCCACCAAGCCCAAGGCAGGGCAGGGCCCCCCGCCGGTGCAGGCAACACCCCGCTTATACACCGGCGCCCAGCCAGCGACCCGCGACGGAGCGCAGGGCGGATGTCCAGTCAGAGAAGAGGGGAAGGCGGAGGCAGGAGAACGCCGAGGAACTGCCACGGGGCGATGCAAGATCGGAGCCCCGACCCCCCACCCCACTCCCGCGGCCGGCAGCCCAGGCAGAGGGGAGGCCACACCCCAGGAGCCACGCCATAAGGAAAAAGTGTGGGACCCACCTACCACCCTATTACTGTGGCTGCTAGGTTCCCGGCTGGCAGCCATCACCCAGCACCGTGATGGGATTGTGAGGGCAGGGTAGTGCAATGTATGCATTAAAATAGGAGAGCTTGGCTTGGGGCAGTGGGACTGCAGCATGGAATTTCTGGAATTTCCCACTGCCCTTTGCCGGAGCTCTCCTGTGGAGTATGATGTGTGTGGTGCATTTAAAAAAGGTGCAGGGATGGCGGGGCCTGTCGTGAGGGGGCAACCGTGAGGTACCCCCCCCCCCCCAACAGGTCCCAACCATCCCGCAACCTTGGTGTGTGGTGCATTAAAAACGGGGGAGCTGGGCCGGGACTGTAAAGCCCCGTCTCAACTCTCCCCAGAGAAATGTATGAGCATGTAAGTGTAATTTTTGATCTGTTCTAGTGTGCATATTGTCATCCATTTTCAATGAGATTTTCAGCATCCACAGATTTCCCATGTACCGTATTTTTCGGACTATAAGTCGCACCTGAGTATAAGTCGCACCAGCCATAAAATGCCCAACGAAGAAGAAAAAAAACATATATAAGTCGCACCGGAGTATTAAGTCGCATTTTGGGGGGAAATTTACTCGATAAAATCCAACACATAGAACAGAGGTCATCTTGAAAGGCAATTTAAAATAAAAATACAATAGAGAACAACATGCTGAATGTACAGTATGATAATGTTTCATGATGCATGAACAACGAAATGCGAACGTGGCCGGTATGTTAACGTAACGTAGCTATTAAGAGTTATACGGCTAACTATAGCATAAATAAACATGCTAACAAGTTTACTAAACCTTCAGTGTCACTCCAAAACACCAAAATAACATGTGAGGTGATGTAATAATGTCTTAATAATTTCACACATAGGTCGCTCCAGAGTATAAGTCGCAGCCAAACTATGAAAAAAACTGCGACTTATAGTCCGAAAAATAGGGTACTGAATTAGCTTTTTAAAAAAGTCAATTTTTGTAGACTGTAAATTCAATAACTATAGCACCCAGCTAAGTTTGATGTCATGTCCTGCTAGGCTTTTTTTAGGAAAGCTATGGTGCTGCACAAAATGGGCGAAGTGGATGAGTCTCTACAAGTCTTCCTCAACTGCCTTGCTGTGGATGAAGATTTCCCTTGTGCAAAAAGACAAGTGGAAAAGGTAAGAAACCGAAAAATAATTGGGATTTACAGCATGTCAATGTGTGGTGTTTCATTGCTGTATGATCTTGATGTACCGTACATAGCTTGGTCTGTTCCTGTTCTTTGTTCTATTTGAGTCTTGACACACACATAATCTTCCTACTAGAACAAGTGTCTGCAATTGATTTTTCAATAGGGCCAAATTTAAAAAAAAAAAAAAAGTACATCAAGGACCACGCCCCATCAACTGTCTTCCATTTTAGTTTAATATATTTATAATATAGACCAGGGGTCGGGAACCTTTTTGGCTGAGAGAGCCATGAACACCACATATTTTTAAATGTAATTCCGTGAGAGCCATACAATATGTTTAAAACTAAAAATACAAGTAATATGTGCATTTTATATAATTTCAACACCTTTAAAGTACAATAAGTCTCTGAATTCTTTTTAATAACATTGTTATGCTGTTGCTAATCAATGAGTATTTCTTACCAATAATGCGACTTCTGGTGCTGCATGGTTTTGCTGATGGCTTTGTACTCTTGTTCATACTTGGTGAGGTTAAGCTTCATGCAAGTGTTGAGAAACTTTTGCACGGAGCACCATCAGTGCACCCCGAAACAAGTTTATCCATCGGTAGATTTTTTTCTTTGGCGAACTCAGTGAAGGACTTGAATAAATCCTTCCCACTTGATGTCCCTTTTATAGTCAAACCTTACAATCACGCTGAACTGGGATAAATAGCTTACGTCTGTTGACTCATCCAAAGTGAGAGAAAAAAACCTGCTGTCCTGCTGAAAAGTGTGATACTCCTCGTCTTTTTTTGTTGTTGTTGCCATCTTCTCAAAAGGGTTTCTAACAACGCGGAAAACGAAACTGAAAATGGGGAAGTTTACGTCCTGATCTCACGCCCATGCGCACATCGGCCGCTTATTTCGACAGCAAAATACGGCAACCCAACTTGAACAGTGTCTCTGCCTTATCTGCGTTGCCTATGCAATTGATAGATAGTTAAATAGATAGACACAACAACATGTTTGTTTACTACTTTCCCACTAAAATTACTGCGAACCGGCTTTCTAGTCGCCGGTGACCGTTGCCGTTTACACAATGCACAAAGGAGTATATAAAACTTTTTTTTTTTTTTTAAATAAATGATTTGCCTGTGAGCCAGATGCAGCCATCAAAAGAGCCACATCTGGCTCGCGAACCATAGGTTCCCAACGCCTGATATAGATTATCACATACTGCTACTTTAAAGATATGGTACTGTATACCTGTATGTTGTTGTAGTTGTTATACTGTAATTCGGAAATCTAAATTCCAAACAACACACAGAGTACCATATTACTACTCTTTAATTGTTTCACAAAAATCATGTTTGCAGTGGGTTTAATTTCTATTTTTTGCACGTATACATCTTTAAAATGTGCTAAACCAGGCCAAAAGATGGTGAATACAATTTTATTGATGGGGCAGTTTTTACTTGCAGCCAATAACACTACCACTACCCATGTGTGCTACCACCAGTCTACTGGGAACGGAAAAGAAAAAGACATGGTTTAGTATAAATGACTTTCATTTGAACAAAATGTTGCCCAAAGAATGTAAATAAACAAGTCACACATTTCTTAGCTCTTTGATAACAGAGAAAATAATAGTAAATCAAAACTACGGCAACAGGAGTAGGACACAGATATACATCTATTTATTTAAATGACGACTCGCATGTAAACATCATCACCATCCCAACTAATGTCACAAGCCATGGCGGATGATCTGGAAAAACTCGCATTTGATAGGCTAAAACAGTTCTGGCATGAATTTTTTTTTCTCACAGCTAATTTAGTTTCCTTTCTGGAAATATTGGCTTTTATTGGTGTTTTTCTCCACTATTAAACATCATATAGGTGAAATTCTGTTTATTTTTTTATAATTGTATAATTTTTTTCTGCTGGGATGCATTGGATCAAAGCCTTGTCTCTCTTTTTAAGAATGCATCGATAATGATTCTATTTTTGTCCACTTATTATAGAGATATACACACGTTTAAAAGTTTTTTGTTTTTAGACACAGTTTAGAAAATGAATGAAATGAAATGAAGAGATTTTCTACATCCAAAGTATAAAATACTGTAGAACTGTTTTAGTGGCTAGAGCATTACTGAGGTGTGGGAAGACTGAGGAGACATCACACACAGATAGCAGTGCCACTTCATTTATATATAACCAGTTGTGTAAAAATGGGAGCTTAACTCTTGGCTTGTTGAATGCTCGATTCACTCGTTTAAGAAAATCTACAGGAATTTCGCTATTCTACATATCTACATCATTGAGATACACACATGATGTATTTATTCTTCTTATTCCTTCAACAGATTATGTGTGACCTGCTCTCTTCGGCGAACGACAACATCAAGATCGGCCTTAGGGAAACGGCGCAAAACACGTCGCCCCACTTGCGCAGCAAAACCCTTGTGACCGGTGCCCAAGTCAGATCACATAGTCCAGTCCAAAGACAAAGTCAACACCAGGTCCGCGCTGTGTCGGCACATCAGCGAACGGAAAAGCAGGAGGTCAGATAAATCATCCTAATTATTCAAACCGTATTGTATTGAAGCTTTCATTGAAGTCTCATGCATTTATTTGAATGATATTTGCGCCACAGAAACGTTGGGAGAGTCTTGAACGTCCCGGCCTGAATAGAGCTCATTCCCTGCGATGTCACAGCGCCGATTTTGGCGAGCAAGGTCTGAAGAGAGTCTGCTCCGCCCCTCAGCTTGGGGACCAGGAAAAGGCGAGCCTGCTGAAGAGGAAGTTGTCTGTTTCTGACATTGAGACTTGCATTGTGGCCAGTGGAAGTAGCAAGCATAAAAAGCAAGGTATGTGCTCTCTTGATTTTCAATTATAATTAAGAACAAGTACTTGAATCATAACTCTGTTTTCTTTGTTTCCAGGTGTGAATAATATCAAAAAAACAGCAGCCAAAGCTAACACTTGCAGACCTATTCTTGAGGAGCTCATTGACGCCAATGACTTTGAGTGTTCTCTTTGTATGAGGTGAGCCTATGCGTACACTCTTGATCATGCATGACGATTACCTGTACAGGTAGTCCTTGCGTTACGATGTACTCAACTTACGCGATTTCGACGGCGACGCCGGAGTCTCGTCCACCATTTTGTCTCCCAATTTTTTTTTTGTTTTTTTGTACTCGCACAAACAGTACCTTATAGTACCTCACAGTTTCTTATTTTTTACCTTACTTTTCTAACATGACTTGTTCCGTCCAAATTGTACAGCTTGACAGACGGCAAACAAAGCAATTGTGCTTTTTGAAGCTTTTTACTTCATTCACTTTTGCCAAATTGTAAAGCTTTAAAGAGCATACGACACCAGAAAAAAAGTCTTAAATGGCATTATTATGTGAATTAGAATCATATTTTGAGACGATTCGACCATATACAACAATTTAGCAAAGCGCAGATGACGAGAAATGAGTCTTTTAATCTGCCGGTTAGCCACGCCTACAATTATAGGGCTTTAGCGTCCCCAACAGGTGGATGACGTCAGCGGTAGACTAGGCTCATCGGTTTTACTATTCAGCCCATTGAGGGGGAATTGTTCAGAACGAGGAAAACGAGACGAAGAGAGCTGCAAAATGTCATTGTTTCAGTCTCTCTACTCCCAATATTTTTACAGGATATTCTTTTTATCCAAGTATTTTCCCCAATAGCTATATAAATGGCTTGAGAAGGACCCGTCAGCCCGTCGAGGGGGAACTATTCACAATGAGGAAAACGCGACGAAGAGAGCGGCAAAATGTCATTGTTTCTGTCTCTTTACTTCAATATTTTTACAGGATATTCTTTTTATCCAAGTATTTTTCCCCAATAGCTATATAAATGGCTTGAGAAGGACCAGTCAGCCCGTCGAGGGGGAACTATTCACAATGAGGAAAACGCGACGAAGAGAGCGGCAAAATGTCATTGTTTCTGTCTCTTTACTTCAATATTTTTACAGGATATTCTTTTTACCCAAGTACTTTCCCCAATTGCTAAATAAATGGCATGGTCATGACAAATAACTTGTGCTAAATGGAATATAAAATAATAAAAATCCATTTATCCAAGACGACATGGCAAAATTACTCCATAATGGTCAAAACAGTCGACTTTACCTTTACTGTCACACCTGCCGAACGATATTTTATGACACCTAAATCGGACATATGTCATTTCCCTTCCCCGGCTTCGGAGAATGTAAACAGACCAGAAGGAGTGACAGCTAGCCGACATGCTAACCCGAACCGAGGGATGTTTCAAAGTCTTCGAAGTGGAAAATCACACATAACTAGCCTGGATTATTTGACATGACGACCCGGTTGTCGAGTTTCTTTGCGGATCGGCAAACCGCCCGGCGGAGAGCAATTTACAGTTCGTTCCCTGGAGGAGGGTGGCTGGAATTGTTGTGTAGCTAACGCGCTAACAGCTAACTGCTAATGAGCATGAGGATAGCTTTTTACATGCCTATTAATGATCAAACGTAAGTAGTCCTTTATTTAAAGGAATTTTATAGTGTTTACTTTGTAATCACTGTATTCGTATTTGACATAATACAAAACAAGATGTTTACTCACTTCCTTGTAAGTCCAATGGTCCCACAGTAAATATCCACGGTGAATGGGAACCTTTTGAAACTCCAAAAAGGCGCATACGCCTCTCCCGCATAAAGAATGATGTTTCTGCAGCCGTTTGGCTGGCGTGATGCAAAAAATAAAAGTATTAATCCGCAAAATCAGCTGAATCCTTCGTCCTCATACACAACAGTACACTGTAGCGTGAAGAGGACGTCTTCTACCGTACACGTCACAGCGCCCTCCTCCTCAATGCGAGACCGAAGCCGGAAGTCACTCATTTTCCTGGCGCGGGATTCAAAAAACTAAATAAATATAGCGATCGCTTCCACACACATCCAAGCGGTCCATATCATTCAGGAGCATAAAATACCGCGTGTATTATGAAATAAACATGCTTTTTCGTGTCACAAGCACTTTAACACACATACTGTTTGTACATGTCTGTTCAAAACGACACGCATTTTAAGAATAAAACACTCGACACAAAACGGTTGGTGTTCAAACGTCCATCTAGTCTAAACAATATGAAAATTTAGTAACTTGTTTCATAAAAGTCCGCTAGCTTAAATGCTAAGAATGCTAACGTATTCACAATTCTCATAGTAAATCGCTCACACGTAACTCCACAAACTGTACCTCTAAACTTAATTACAAATGCATACACAAACATATATTAGCTGAAGCAACTTTCAGCCCTATGTGGGCCAAACCAGAGCGTAGCTATCCTTTATCAAGGTGAGACGACTGAGTGCTCCTGCATGGAAGCATTATTGAACGACAGTCCAGCCAGACCCAATGTTGCCAACAGAGGGCAGTGTATCCGCCACGATTAATTCATTCACTCCCAGCCCACAGAGGGCAGTGTATCCTCCGCGATTAATTCATTCACTCCCAGCAATTTTCACCGGAGCAACCCCCTTCGCTCCCGGCTATTTTACTGGATTTTGACTGATTTTGCAAGGCCCACAGAAAATTGTGTTCTATTGCTATATAAACATGGAACCCACCAAAAGAAAGATTAGACTATCTTCTTTCAGAAGGAAAAAAAAGTAAGTTCATATCTTTTTCCCTTCTGTAGCTATCAGCATTAGAAAATAGCTTAGTTTGAGCAATTCTCCAGTTTCTGATGAAACAGAAATTGAGCTTTTTGTAAAAGCATACATTTCAAACATAACTTTGACTTTAACACAGCTATTTTTTGCTTTTGTGACATTCCAAACATCTGAATCATGTTTTTTTTCTACAAAAAAACATAAACAACAAGACAAATAGAGCTTTTGATAGCAAAGTAACAATTTATTTACACATAACTAAACTATTGAACTGAGAGATGACGCTGTTGTGGCTGCGGCTGTATCGGCAGATGGAGTAAATTTTTCCCTCATCACCGCCTGTCTGTCTCATCAAGATAGTTTTTTTTTTTAATCTTTCTTTTTTAGTGACCACTACATCATAACAGAATTCACGTAGGGAACTTGTGTGGTGCATGTGCCTTGTGTTTACATCGTTCTCCACATTTTTCTCATGCCTCTTACTTCTTCCAACTTCCGTTTCTCGACTATTTCTCTTCATTCATCTCGTTTCATGGTCTATATGAGTTCTTACCAAATGCACTACTGCCCTCCAGTGGCCAGTTTTATTGCTTTAACATGGATTTTGAGCATTGTGCTTTGGAGCGAACATGCATCAGAACCTAGAGATGTCTCTTGTGGTAAAAAAAAGTAAAAGACATATGAATACGTTTTTGGGACACTGAAACAATTTAAAATAGAACGTGCCGATCGATCGGGTCCGATCACGTCATTTTCAAAGTATCGGAATCGGCAAAAAAATATCGGACATGCCTTTTTTTTAATATATATATATATATATATATATATATATATATATATATATATATATATATATATTTTAAATTAAATCATTTTCTAATTGTATTTCACGTTACAGACAAAATGTCTTAGACTTATCCAGAGTCTTTAGTTTTGGCTTAAAGTAGGACTGTCAAATTTATCGCGTTAATGGCGGTAATTAATTTTTAAAAAAATTAATCACGTTAAAATATTTAATGCAATTAACGCATGCGCTACACGACCCACTCACGCATTGTCGCGTTCAATCTATAAAGGCGCCGTTTTACCTAGATGTAGAGCTAAAAGGCAGTGTAAAATGAGTAGAGTGAATTTAGGCAGTCTTTGGAGCCTTTATTTAATTGGCTAAAGCCTTAAAATCCCCCTCTCAACAATTAAAAATATCGTGAGAAGCAATGTGGGTAGTTGATCTTTTTCTTAACACCATATTGTATTTCTCAACGCAGAGAAGCTATATCAATTGGTGTCACTACGCACAGTCATGGTTGCACTTCCCATCATGCATTTGGGCAGAACAGTGAAATGGCTACAGTATCATTTACTGAAAGCTCAACAAATACACTAGATGGCAATATTTAGTCACAATATACAAAGTCACATTTATCCTTTAAGAATTACAAGTCTTTCTATCCGTGGATCCCTCTCACAGAAAGAATGTTAATAATGTAAATGCCATCTTGAGGATTTATTGTCATAATAAACAAATACAGTACTTATGTACTGTATGTTGAATGTATATATTCGTCCCGAGTTTTATTCATTTTTTTTCTTAATGCATTGCCAATATGATCGGGAAAAATTATCGGGAATGATTGGAATTGAGTCGGGAGCAAAAAAAGGCAATCGGATCGGGAAATATCGGGATCGGCAGATACTCAAACTAAAACGATCGGGATCGGATCGGGATCAAAAACACATGATCAGAACAACCCTAGTATTTATACGTTTTTGGGAGCAAATGAGTTTAAAAAAATACAATACTTTTGGGCTTTTTGTATAGTTATTTTTGAATTTTAAAGGGTTAATTCCGACTTACGCGGAAATTCGGGTTACATTGCAAGCGAAGAAACGGAACTCGTTCGTAGCCTGGGGACTACATGTAATTATAATAATCTTCCGGCCTGATTGAAAGTTTTTCAAGGCCACAAGGAACTAAAAATAAAAAAAAATACAAGAGCATTTGGGCAGATGAAATGAAACATAATCTTTACATGAAAACAAACATGTATTAAATTATGTGATACACTACAGGCCAAGTTTGATACAAAAGAGGTACAGTGTATGAACTTTCTGGTGTTCTTTCAAAACCAGGTTATTTTACGAGCCTGTGACGACGCCGTGCGGCCACACATTTTGTAAAAGTTGTCTTGAGCGATGCTTGGACCACACGCCACATTGTCCCCTGTGCAAACAGAGCCTAAAAGAGGTAAGGGACAGCAGAGGATTCCATGTGTTGTCTGTTAAGGTGTGTACTGTATAATAAACTATATATCCGTACTTTGCAGTATTTAGCATCTAGGAAGTACACTGTGACAAGCACGCTGGATGCGCTAATCAAACAGTATTTGGGTCAGGAGTATAAGGAGCGGTCCAAAACACATTCGGATGAGACCAAAGAGCTTTCTGAGTAAGTTAGCTATTATTTTCTCTGTTTTATTTTAATCTCAAAGAAATCTCTGATTGTCTTGTCTTTTTTTTTTTTTTTTGGGGTGCAGCTTGACAAAGAATGTGCCTATCTTTGTGTGTACCATGGCCTACCCCACCGTGCCTTGCCCACTGCATGTATTCGAGCCACGTTACCGCCTCATGATCCGCCGCTGCATGGACACGGGCACGCGGCAATTCGGGATGTGTATTAGTGATCCTCAGAAAGGGTAAGCATGTGGACACAAAAAGTGTTGGGTTGGGTTTTGAACAGTTCTGGATACACTAGCACACAACCTTGATCATGTGTGTGTTACATAAGAGGCTAAAATTTAAAGCATCTCCTTGAAATTAAACTGTGGCATCCAAACCGGCAGGTTTGTAGACTATGGTTGTATGCTCATCATCCGGAGTGTGCACTTCCTGCCTGATGGTAGATCAGTGGTGGACACCATCGGGGGAAAGCGTTTCCGAGTCGTGTCCCGAGGAATGAGGGATGGTTATAGTATTGCTGACATTGAGCTTTTGGAAGACACTCGGGTACGAAATCAGTCTGGAAATCTCTAATTGCATAGTTTGTGATCACCAAATCAAACCTAAAGTAACTTGTTTTTGTTTAAAATGTGAAATTAGGTGGAGGACAGAGAAGAGCTTGACAGTTTACAAGAACTCCATGATGCTGTGTACAATCAGGCCTGTGACTGGTTTCAGAACCTCAAGCTCCGCTTCCACAACCAGATCCTGCAACACTTTGGACCAATGCCCGAGCGAGAAGCTGATATCCAGGTACAGCATTTGTCCCTACTTTTCTTTGGCAGGTTATGGCATGTGCCATTTAATGCAATCCTTCCAAGAATAAATACAGAATAGAATACAGGAAAAGTGCATTATAGTACACAAATCCAAATTAGCCATGATTATAGCTGGTTTTGATAGCCCTCAAGGGACCACACTCAGCGGGCACCACACCTAAAATGGAAAACCATGAAACCTTTAAGACTTTTAGGTGAAAGGTCTTCAAAAACCAAAAAGATTCCCATTGTCTGTTGCCAATGACCATGAACTGAATTCAGCCAGACCAATTTTATTTCCTGACCGCGAAATTTACTGATTAGCTACGCAAAAGCTCTATTAGGGGACGACAAAGCACTACCGATGCAAGCAATTGGAGGACAATCATGCTCAGGCATCGAAATGATGCACCGAAATGTTAGCTTTCATACGGGCCGGTCGTTTCAGAACCAGTACCAAATTGATATTGCATTTTGGTCATAGACTTCATAATGTATTGACGGCTCAGATCGGTCATGCACTGCGCCTCGCATTCAAGTACAGGGCCGCCCACATCAAGAGGTCTAACGCCGGATTTCTGTTGAAAAAGAACCAAAGCTGTACCACATACAAACAGGAAGGATTGTCTCAGGAGTGATTTGTTTGAGGATTCAAGGTAATTATTATATTTTTCGTACCATGCGTGCATTTTGAAAAAAATCAATGGGAGAAATTAGCTGCTACTGCATTGGCATCATAGTTCGCAATATTTACGTAAAATAAATGCTAACTGCACGTTTTTTTTTGCTTTTAACCAAGAATCGAGACTGTTTTACGTCCATATCTAAAAAGAATTTGGGGATTTAAGCATTTATTCACAAGAATTTTCACCGGAAAAGCTCTGTTTACATCAGGCGGCCACTAGCTACATTCACTAGCAGACTAGCATTGTACTTCGACATATTTACGTAAAATAAACGCTAACTGCACGGATTTTTTGCTTCCAACCAAGAATCGAGACTATTTTACGTCCATATCTATAAAGAATTCAGGGATGTAAGCATTTATTCACAAGAATTTTAATCGAAAAATCTGTTTTACATTAGGCAGCTGCTAGCTACATTCACTAACAGACTAGCATTGTACTTCAACATATATACGTAGAATAAACGCTAACTGCACGTTTTTTTTTGTTTGTTTTTTTTGCTTTTAACCAAGAACCGAGACTGTTTTACGTCCATATCTATAAGGAATTCGGGGATTTAAGCATTTATTCACAAGAATTTTCACCAGAAAAGCCCTGTTTACATCCGGCGGCCGCAAGCTACACTCAATAACAGACTAACATTGTACTTCAACATATATACGTAAAATAAACGCAAACTGCACTTTTTTTTTTTTTTTTTTTTTTTTGTTTTTAACCAATAATCGAGACTGTTTTACGCTATATCTATCAAGAAATCAGGGATTTAAGCATTTATTCACAAAAATTTTCACCGGAAAAGCTATTCACATCAGGCGGCCGCCAGCTACATTCACTAACAGACTAGCATTGTACTTCGACATATTTACAGTACGTGACATCAATGCGAACTGCACGTTTTTTTTTTTGCTTTTAACCAAGAATCGAGACTGTTTTACGTCCATATATATATATAAAGAATTCAGGGATTTAAGCATTTATTCACAAGAATTTTCAACGAAAAAAGCTCTTTGTGATTCTGCTCTGTCAGCTTTGACGGTCTCACCAACAATGCAGGCCCCCTATTTATCGGCCCCGCGCCCGTGGCCCGTCAATACATTATCAAGTCTATGATTTTGGTACCCAACCCTTGTTATAGGCACGCACATAAACACTGATAGACTGGGACACAGGTGCATGGGACAAATGGGTACTACTGACATGAAGAAGGGGAGACAAGGGTATACTCTCATTTGATTGGCTAATATAACACTGGAATTGAATAAATGTCTACCCCAATGTCAGGCGGCCTTGAAATACTGGCTTTTATTTACATATTTGTTTACCATTACACATCAGAAAAATGAAATTGTTTTTTTTTTCATTTATTTAAAAAAAAGATCATTTCCACTGGGATGCACAAGTTAAAGGTGTTTGTCTTCCCTTTAACCATAGAGTATATAATAATGTTTACCAACATCATCTTGTGATCATGATTTTAATCAAAAAATGAGAAACTTTCCCTAACTTGGATGATTAAGAATCTACACAGACATAAAGTATCTTCAAAAAAATCAACTGACATGGCATGCAGTTTCATCTAACTTTAGGATCATATTGTTTCATGATAGTCCTCTCCATGAATCTGATGACGCATCTGATGTTAGGGATTTTCTGATAATTTTGTCTCATCCAGAAAAATGCTTGTAATGTGTGTTCTTTTGGAAATCACGTTGCAGTCCTTTATGTAACTCTTCTTAGCAGATTCATTTGTCTCGAGTGTTGTGTAATATAATGATAAATCAAGAGGAAGCTCAGTCATGCTATGAACATTTCTATCACTTGATGGCATTTCATCAAACGCCTGACCGATCAAATGACAGACTTCTTCTGAATATTCAATACTCCAGAGTTTCCACACATCAGTGTTGTATCCCAAAACTCTAACTATATCAACTACCTCGCCCAGAAAACTTAAAACTTACTGTATTTTTCAGACACAGTCAATTCCACCTGCGCTTCCGCTTGGGAAAGCTTACAATACTGTGGATTTAACAGCCTTAGATGTGCATAATAGCTCACCGTGGTTATTTTGTATTTCCTTCCTCACGTCGAACAGGATTACTGCTCGGCTCTCGGGACGACCTGGGGGGGGGGGGGGGCGGAGCCTTTTAACAGTATTGGCTCAAGAGCTTTATGGGTGCTTCAGAGCTAATCCCACCGCTGATGTTGCATCACAAGTGTCATGGAGAAAATCCCTTTGTGGGCCATGTAGAGGCTAGAGGCTTTTGTTACCGCAGTGGAGTTCAGTAATGATCACTTTCCCGATAGATGGTGGCAGCATAGCTATGCATTAAACAGATACTGTATCGTTTGTGTTTTAGTGATTAGTCTGGCCCCTTTTCTATTGTGCTGTTTTAGCTTGACACAATGTGTTTATGCTTGCGTACTAAAAATCACAGTTGTCCGATAATGACTTTTTAACCGATATCCTGATATTGTCCAACTCCAAAATTCCGATATGATATCAAACCGATACTGATATATGCGGTAGTGGACTTAACATACTGTATTGTGATTCCCCACTTGATGCTTTAATAATGATAAATGAAACAGCTTCAAGGTTTTCAGAATAAACATTCTGTGAAAAATAAGAAAACAAAAAGTGCCTTTATCGCACCACTATATTTATTGTTGAGATCAAAATAGTGCAAACATAAGTTTTTTTGGATCAAGTGCATAATGCCAATAAGACACGTGGCTAGGTTCATACCGCAGGTCTTAATGCACAAATTTGATTTTTTCGTGTTTTTCCGACTCAAGTCAGGCATTAACTTGACGGTCTGAACGGGACAGGTTGCGTAAAAGTGGACAATTTCAAATCCGATCTAGGTCACTTTCGTATGTGGTTAAAATCCGATTTGGGCCACATTTTTACAGAATGTGGCTGCGGTCTGAACTGTCAAGTTCCCCAAGTCGAAGTAATGTCGTCACCAAAGAGCGAGAGGGACAGGGCGCTTTTAAGGAAGGGGCGGGCTAGACAACAGTCATAAAAAATAAAATGGGTTGAGGATAAGCTTGAGAAAGCTCAGTTTTCTCTCTGCTCCAAATGAGCAATATTTCAGCAATCCATATAAACTTATATAATTATATAAGACTAAACGGGGATTGTTTATGTCCGTTATTTGTTTTCTTTTTTTTGGAAATCAAAATATGATCACCCTTCAATGATGTTGAGCCAGCATGGGTGGTCATTTGTTTTGATTCTCTTGCCCATGCGGGTCAGTTTGCTCAGCACATCTCGAACTGCGAATTACTGCGCATGCGTGATACTTGAACGGGCTCAATGAAGAAAAGCAGTCTGAACGGGCACGCCAAAAAAACAGATATGACAAAAAAATCTGAATTGTGCATTAAGACCTGCGGTATGAACCTAGCCTTATTCTGTCCACAATGTGTGTTTGGATACACAGATCCACAGATAGTGAACAAATCAGGCTCGAAAGAGAAGTCAGACGCTGGAGTAAAGTTGAATTGGCTTCATTGTGGTCACCTTTCTCTTGGCATGAGCACTGGTACTTTTCTGTAAAACTGAGAACAACCGAACATTGTGTCAATAATATTTAATAAAGTCACAAATTAAAGCAAACTATACACGACATGTCAGTTTGAATAGCAACTGGTAGTTAGGGATGGGAATTGAAATCCGATTCCAATTCGGAACCGGTTCCGAGTGTTTCGAGGACTCGACATCACAATGAAAAAGCCTTAACGATCCCTTTAACGATTCCTAAAGACGCGTATTGCGTCGTGACGTGTCCTGTTGTCCAGACGCATCAAACTAGCATGGTGCCAAGAACCACTCGCTCCAAAGTTTGGCTACACTTCACCAGGAAAGAGTGTGAAAATGAAAGGTTACGACGGGTAAGCACGAGCATTACAGCCATAAACATAACAATGACAGCACGTAGGTTCAAACGCTCGAAAGTGTGTCTTCACTTCACGAGGAAAAATTACAACAAAGCGACTTGCAGTCATTGCAAGGTGGAGATAACTGCATCGGGAGGGAATACGACTGCGCTGTCCTCACAGAGAGGCTAAGGCTCAGTCCTGGCTATACAGCTAGCTAAACTCCCAAATGACGATGCAGAAGACGTTGGTATAACTTGCTGACTTTATTCAACCATCACTTGAAGAGTGAAACTAAGAATAGAAATGAAACAAATCAATTTCGTCCCCAATAACAAACAGGTTTGCATCAACGTAAATCAGCGATGATTAGCTGCAAATAACAGTAATAACAAATGGTTAGCATGCATTTGCTAGCATTAGCACATCGTTCAAACCACTACACAACTGGATTTAAGTGTCCGATCGCGAGTGGAAACACAACAACAACACAAAAGATGATACATACAGGCGTTGCCTCTGTAGATATTAACATTAACAAAGAACGTAGGCTCGTAGAAGTGTTTCCCTCTCTCACTAACTCACTCGCTCGCTCACTCGCTTGGATGCGGCATTTCTTCTTCGGATGTAAGCGCGCTCTTCTTCACGTGAGCGCGTTCTTCTTCGCGTCAGGAAGCGCAAGGGCGCCCCCACTTGAGCGTGTAAGCGCCACAAAAACTAAAAGGCATGCATTTCAATGTAATGGTAAATAATACACGTTAACCCAGTAGTCCCCAAACTGCGGCCCGCGGCCCAAATACGGCCCACCTCCACATTTGGTCCGGCCATTTTGAATTTTTTTTTTTTCTCAATCGTGTTATTTATTTCCTGGCCTTTTCCTTGAAGAATTCAGAGAGGGTTATTTGGTTATTATCTATTTAATTAATAGTGTTTTTATTATTAATTATTATTATTATTATATTATTATTTTCATTTTATTTACTTTCATTCCGTGAAGAAGGATTATTTGATTGTGGCTTTCTGAAAAACAATAATTTTTTACATTTATGCACTTCTGCAATCGTCACACTTTTTCTGTTACAAACTGACCCCGGCCCACATCAGAGAAGGGAAAAGTTATGTGGCCCTCACAGGAAAAAGTTTGGGGACCCCTTCTTTAACACATATTGCCAAAGGCAGAACAACAACCTATCTGCCAATATATACCAATATTTTTTATTTCTATTAGATAAATGTTTCAGTAAAATGTTACACATTATTGTGTATTTGCCACTTATTGCCACAGTTAACATTGAGGCTTTGGGCCTCTTTTGTTCTCGTTGTGAGTTTGTAAGGTTGTGACTTCTGATTAAACAAACTCGATGCCAATCAAAACGTTTGTTCTTCTTTTTCCCCAAATTAGAATCGATAAGAGAATCGATAAAGAATCGAACCGTTAAGCAATATCGATAATGGAATCGGAATCGTAAAAATCCTATCAATTCCCATCCCTACTGGTAGTACAGCTTGCAAGCAATGAAATGGTGTAACCACATTTTACCACAAATGAAATATACCCATCTCCAATACACTACATAACGCTCATGAATATAAAACAAAGGAACAATATAATTTACAAGTGATGCTTGTATAAGGCACAAAAAACGTGGTGAGATGGCAAGAACTGCTATAGTACATTGGCTGCAGACATTAGCTTGTCCATTTAGCTTTCTCTAGTCACAATGAGTTCACGTCAACATATAATGACGTCAGCAGAATGTGTGGGAACCTATCCAAATTAATTACACCTAAGCGCCAGCAGGGTGCAAACCCCCCAGAAACACAGGCAGGCAAAATTTGGACATGACAGCACTTCCATATGCATAATGGTCCAAAACCTGATAATGAAAAATCGATGTCGATAGTATCCGATATCATTTTAAAATGCTTTTATCAGCAGACATTATTGGCTACCCGATAATATTGGACAACTCTACCAAAAGTCAAAACACTTGTTAATATTAGCTTACCGTAATACTGTGTGCTTGTGTTTGTGGCATTATAGATAGAACAATAAAAGTGAGTATTGTAAAATAATATAGGAAATATTTCAGTAGTTAAGGATAAGATTCACGAAAAATGAATGAAGTACAAAATATGAAACTCAATGTAGTTTATTAAATGCATGGGAAAGAAGGCCAATTTCTACCCAATCGCTGTACTATTATTATTAAAATGATAATTATATGTGTGTGTGGCATATAAACGAGATTCACGTTGTGAAATCTAATTAAATTAAAATTTCAAACACTAGCCTTTATTTATTAATTCATTAATTCGTTAAAAACAATTTGGAGCAGTGGATTTAAATGTTTTGTTTGTGCGGTGGAGGTGGGTGCTGTTATCATTTGGAGGTTAGTTAAAAAACCCATTTCAATCACCTAAAGGAAATGAGAGAATAATATTTGCATAGCTATTTAGATCACTATGCAGTCCACTTTGCCTTTAGTCTTCTTTTGGATAAAACGCCTCTTCACGAAAAACTGTTTAAAAAAACAAAAAAAAAAAACGTTAATGATTACGTATATTGATTTGCAGGTTTTTGCAGTGTATACCACTGATCCACTCTTTCAGTGCCAACCGTTTTTCGAAAAGAACCTCTTAAGTGCCAGGTTGTTTAGAACGTTTGACAAATCTTTCAAGCACTCCAAAATATTGTTTTGTGACTACATAAACACAAAGAATGCAAAGAATAAAGAATAAGAATAAAAATCAAGTCTCTTCATACATCAGAAAAAATACATTTGTTTCTACCTTATTTGGTTCTTTAGTAATCGGCCTCAAAACATTTGTTAATTTCAACCAAATCACCTATATTTGCTCAAAAATTTGAAAAAAAAACAACCTTTTTGATAAATCTACTTTTACCCCACAGTGGCTTTGACACTAATATTTAGTGACACTTCAAACATCTGAACAGTAACAAAACAAAAGTAATCATTGATGGTGATAGACGTCTAAGCCAATAGCATGATCGCTCTCTCAGTTTAAATAGATGGGACATCTATCACTGTCAAAGGCACCTAATTTGTTAAAGTGTAAAGCCCTTTTAAAAACATATCCAGGGAAATTCCTGTGTAAGGTGATGCGGGATTTACTCGCGTCATTGCTTTCACGCATGTAGAAATGTTCCGAGAATGACGCGGGTTGGACACTTTCACAGACTTGTCCCGTGTTGCCCACTGGCGCTCTCGGTGCGGGTAGGGCTGCTGGCGCGATTTTATAACCCGGACATTACGTCATTTTTGGTCGGCATCGGCTGTCACAATGTTGGTCAAATCGGGTTTTGTTCCGGAGTGAGCGTTCCCGACGTTGTAACTGCAGCCAATTCAAGCTCATCAAGACTGTATTTAAAGAGCGTACGACAGGATAAAAAGTCTTAAATAGCATTATTATGTGAATTAGAATCATATTTTGAGACGATTCGACTTTCTACAACAAATTGGCAAAGCGCAGATGACGAGAAATTAAGTCTTTTAATCTGCGGTTTAGCCACGCCTACCATTAAAGGGCTCTAGCGTCCCCAACAGGAGGATGACGTCGGCAGGGGAATCCTTTCATCTGATTTAGACTTCAGCCCATAGAGGGGGAATTATTCATAACGAGGAAAAATGCAACGAAGAGAGCAGCAAAATGTCATTCTTTCGATCTCTCTACTCCAATATTTTTACAGGATATTTACTCGCGACATTGCTTTTGACGCGAGAATTTTTTCCCAATTGCTAAATAAATGGTATGGTCATGACAAATAACAGTCTTGTGCTAAATGGAATATGAAATATTAAAAATGCATTTATTCAGTTTGACATGGCAAAATTACTCCATAGTGGTCAAAACTGTCCACTTCTTACACATCCCGAACTATATTTTATGCCACCGGCTTTTGTCATTTCCCTGCCCGCCCTGGTTTCCGAGACTGTGGAAAGAGCATAAACAACGGTGGGTTGGCAGTGCTCGTTGCTGGGAATAATCGGCAAAAATAGCCCATTCTCAGTGGAAAAAAAACGGCCGACATCGGAGCACAGAGCTGCTCGTGGCCAAGCCGAGGAAAGCGCATGCTCGGCGGGCACGCGAGGAGGACCGATCTGGCTGGGTCAGCGAACCCGTTGTTGTACTGGGGCCACGGCGGGCTGCCAGGGCTCGTCATCAAGTTGAGGAAAGCGCATTCTGGGTGGACACACGAAGAGGACCGAGCGAGCAAAATACAGCTTGCCGTTCTACTGGGGCCACAGCAGGCTGGCAGTGCTCGTCCCCGGGAAATCGCTGAAAAGAGTCCATTCTAGGGCAATAACGGAGCATGGAGCTGCTCGTGGCCAAGCCGCGGAAACCGCATTCGCCGATCGGCGGCCGCAAAATGCAAGCCACGTCCTTATTAAGACGTGTGCCATGATCCCAATATTTGACATAATACAAACCACGATGTTTACTCACTTCCTCATAAGTCCAAAGGTCCCACAGCTGTCAGAATTGTTTTACGCCAATCCCGGGGTGAACGGGAACTTTTTGAAACCCAAAAAGGCTCATGCGCCTCTTCCTTGCGCAGCAAAATTTTTCTTCAACACATTTGGCTGGCGTGATGCCTATTGTGTTATTCCCCCTTTTCCGCGATCGCGTGTATTTTTGTTTGTATTTCATAAATCCTTGAATGCATCCCTCCGTTTTATTCTGCTTTGAAGTACAACCTTGTTTCCGCAGAAGTGGACCCTAACATCGACAACAAAATAAACCACACATTTCCACAGATGAACGATGGACTCTCTTCCTCGGCTCAACGATCCTGTAGCAATTTAATTTTGTTATGTTTTTAGTTTAATTTAGCGATTTCCAGCTTGGTATGTTGATAATTGTGATGTTTGTTTAGCACTTTTCGTCTTACTGCAAAGAGAGAGGAATGATATTTACGTCATCAGCCATGATGCTGTGACTTGGGAATTTAACGCCTGCTTTCACGCACACCATTTCCTGGGAAAGTCCCGGACATTATACTAAGACGTGACCCGTGAAATGTTCGCATAATCTCCGTTTCAGTCGACCTGGGAAATTGTTTTCACATACAACTGCTGCATGGTTAAATCACGCGATATTCCTGGTGTTTCAGAGTGTGTGAAAGGGCTTAAGTTTTACTATATTTCCTTCATCCTTCTTTCCAGGCGACTCCTAATGGTCCCGCATGCTGCTGGTGGCTCCTTGCTGTGCTTCCCATCGATCCGCGCTACCAGCTGTCAGTCCTCTCCATGACCAGCCTCAAAGAACGCCTGGTGAAGATCCAGCACATTCTCACTTATTTGCAGAGCATCCCCAACAACTGAGAGCTTTCTCATTTCACCACTACCGCACCTTGGACTCTTTAATGCGCGCCACCCGAGCCTTCCTCTCATAGCTAAGAACACGCTGTGCTAAAAACATTGTTGAACTTTGAGAGATGTGGCCAAACTGCCTCAGGGATTCTTCTGGTGACACACATACTTTTATTTGTTGCGTCAAACATGAATCACAAGTGGCGTTTGCCGTTCAAGAATTTACAAATGAACTTCCAGGTGCACCGTGTCGTTGGCAGTGAAGTCGATATCACTGAGATGGATTGAGGACATTGGTTTTGGGTTATGGCCTATATGTTGAAAAAAGGGCAAAAGTAAGGTGGATGTGATGAGAGGCAAATCCAGAATGCTGCTTTAAAAAAAAGTAGAAGAGGACAAAAGGTCTACAGTACTTAATACTCAAGTGCAACCAATTCAAAATTGATGTTCCACTTCCTGTCCTATTTTGAGAACAGCAATTACACTTCCCGGTATTATTTTTTTCTTCCATTACTTTTCCTCTTGGCATCACATGTTTCCATGTGGTTATGCACAAAAACACGCATGACTTCAAATTGTCATTTTAATGTGTGCTTGTCATAATCTTACGCCCACAGTGGATTATTAACTACCAAGATCTTCCAAAATTTGTCATGTAGATTGGGAGTTATTTATGTATACATATACTTTTTAGCTACTCCCACTGGATTATAAGTAGAATACGTTCAAATATTTATACATTCTGACCCTATGTATATGTAGAAATTGTCAATTGGGGCTATTGCAATATTTCATTGAATCGGTGTGTATTCATAATAAGGCAGACCTTTGTTGTAATTATTACTACCGTATTTTTCGGACTATGAGTCACACCTGAGTATAAGTCGCACCAGCCATAAAATGCCCAACGAAGAGGAAAAAAACATATAAGTCGCATTTTGGGGGGAAATTTACTGTATAAAATCCAACACATAGAACAGATATGTCATCTTGAAAGGCAATTTAAAATAAAAATACAATAGAGTACAACATGCTGAATAAGTGTAGAGTATAATAATGTTACATGATGCATGAACAATGAAATGCCAGCGTGGTATGTTAACGTAACATAGCTATTAAGAGTTATTCAGATAACTATAGCATAAAAAACATGCTAACAAGTTTACCAAACCATCAGTGTCTCTCCAAAACACCAGAATAACGTGTGAAATGATATGTGTGAAATTATTACCACTTTATTATAAGTCGCTCCTGAGTATAAGTCGCACCCCCAGCCAAACTATGAGGAAAAAAAAAAAAAAAAAACGGCGACTTATAGTCTGAAAAATACGGTATTCAGTACAGGCCGCTCTCTGTCTGCTTAAAAGGGGAGAACCTGTCGCCTTACACCATTTGACATTGTGGTTTGAAATGACACTATTCTGTACTTGGTCCACCATGCTTTCTTGTCATGTTATGATTGTATTTTTCTGGTTGTCAAAAGCACCATTTTTCACTGTGTTGGAAAGTTGGTTTTCCAAGTCATACCGGTTTTATGTAAAGTATTTTGCGGGAACCATCTTGCTTTTTGCTCTTTATTTTAAGTTAACGATTTTCAATTTAAAAAAAAAAAAAAAATGAAATTTTGTCGTATGAAGAGTGATTTCTTTCTACTTTCTAGTTGTGATAACACACAATGAAAATGCAGAGAAAAAGCTGTGTAAAAACCTTTTTATTGATTAGGGGACCATTGGTTTTAAGTAAATCTTAAACTGTAATTTACCTCTATTTGGAACACCCATTAACTAATAAGCTACGACTGACAGCGATAGACGTGCGATCCGATGGCAGAACAAATGTGAACTGGGCCCAGGTTTGTGTCGGGTGCGAGTGGAGTGGCAGAGAGTCCTACTCCAAGTTACGACGTACCCAACTTATGCGATTTTGACTTTACGACGCCAAAGTTTCGTCAGCCATTCTTTCTCCAGTCGTTTTTTTTTTTTTTTTTTTTTTTTTTTTTTTTTTTGCGTAAACACCAACTTGCCGCTGACAATGCTCCTTTTTCGGACTTCCCATTTCCTTTTTCTCATGCTGCCGCTGCTTCTCCCCCGGCACCGACTCCTCTTGCGAGTCCTGATCTGTTTTTTTTTTTTTAGTTCGGACGGCGGTCTCGCGTTATGAGAGGTGACCTTTAGTGACGGGATCTGTCGTTCACTTGAGTAAACGAATCCATTCCGGTTCGTTCAGTAAAACGATTCGTTCAAACGAATCGTTCAACGAATCGTTCGCCCCCCTCATCTCCCTCCCCACCCAAATGAATCGTTCGGTTAGTGAACGGGAAGTGACGTTGCCGAACGAATCCCCAAAGACCGCTTCGCAGTATAACTGAACGGGAAGTGACATTGCTTGGTCCCTCCCTCTCTTGCACATTGACCACTCGTCGTAGTTTCAGAAATGAATGACAGGCGATATCATTCTGCTCTCAGAGACAGCCTCGTCTCCCTCCCGCTGCTGCAAAAGCGAGGGAGAACTTCCGCGTCGTCTGTCCTAGTTTAATGGGATCAAAGTCATGGCTCGTGCTTGCATTTCGATTGAGGACACGGTTAAACATTTTCCTTTTGTGGGGGGAGCGGGGGGTTGGGGTCGGGGGCGCACGGACTTTCTTTAGCATGATCTTGCTCACATATACAATGCTGCTGCTAACAGCCAACGCGGCATGCCTGCTGTCACGAAAATAAAAATAAATCGAAAGTTTAATTTCTAATTATGGAACGGCCAACACATCATATTAACCTCTCGCTCTGTTGTATTTTTGTTTTTTATTATTAAGATGATCGTTTTGAATTTTTGCACTGGTATTAATAAATAAAATAATCCGGTCAGCTCCCCTGTCGTCCCCGCATCTCAGATCGTCAAATGCTGACGAGAAATAATTGTTTGCTTTATGATTTCGCCTTTCTACTCTCATTAGTCTGTTAAGAAAAATGTAGACATATTGCGACATCTCCCGTGTCCGCGCGCTTTGTTTTTGGGGCGCTTGAGTAGCACATGATGGACGGATTGACATAATTTGTCAAACCAACCGACACCCTCTGACACGAAAAAAAAAAAAAAAAAAACCACTCGGAAAAAATTGACATGTATATACAGTTTCATTGCAAATCAGTATTATGGTGATCATACTAAATATTATTTTTTTTCTGTGCACATATGAGGTACATATCGCTGCCATGAAGCCTCCATATAGTGACAGTTCTCTGCCCGCTTCACTGCCGTCACGCAACCGCAGCTCAGGTTTTGCTTGCCTCGTAGCTACGCGTGTTTTAAATTACTGTAAATTTGATAGTATATCGTCATAGGCACAGTCCCGAGTCTGTTGAGAAAAGTAGAACACTAAACCATGCTCGCTAGATTTGTGTGGTGTTTTTGTCTTTTTGAGCAGCATTTGATAGGCTCCACGTTAACAAATATGTGACAAAGTCGTTTCCTTTCATTTTATGACTCGTTCACCGCATAGTCATTACTGGAAAGTCAAGTTAGCAGCAAGCTAGGTCAGGAACCGGAGGACCGAATCACTGAACGGGAAGTGACAAAACTCAGTCTTTCCCCCCTGCCTGCACGCTGGCTGCTTATTGGCCACACGTGGAAATGAGTGACATACGCCATGATTCTGTTTCCGCTCCCTCCCCTGCCCGCGATGAGGCTGGCGTCTGATTGGTCGTGTGCGATGTCAGAAGACGCTGCCGCTTGCTCAACGCCCTCCCACGCAGCGAACAAGCGCCACCAACTTCATAGAACGAATCAGTGCAGATGGTGATTAGTTCGGTCTCGTTCACCCAAACAATTCGTTCAAAAAGAACGAATCGTTCGCGACCGATACAACACTAGTGACCTTAGCGGCCATGATATCCCCTTTCTTTGCCTTCCTATTCTTTCCACAGTGCCTTTTTCTCTCAGCAAAGCGACTCACTCACGAGTAATGCCCGAATATATATATATTTTTAAGCCCGAATAGTCATTTAACTCATTCCCTCCCAGCCATTTTCACCGGAGCAAGGAAGGCCCTTCGCTCCCGGCCGTTTTACTGGATTTTGACTGATTTTGCAAGGCCCATAGAAAATTCTGTTCTATTAGGCTCGAGCGTTTACGTCACAGCAACACGGGATCATGCGAGATTTACGACAACGCAGCCATATTGGAAGCACGTCTGCATCATTGGACATTTAAACTTAAAACGGCAAATACAACTCATCTACGAGTGCCAAAGATGGAAAAAAGTAAGGAAAACTTGCCAGTTCGATACAGAGACAAACTTGTTACCACGGCGAAGAACAGATATGTGAGCAAACTTAAGGATGTGAACAATGTTGACCCTTACGAGCAAGCCGAACACAAATGGAATAAAGATGTCGACAAGCTTCCACCACTATGCGAAATGGACATCATGCTGTATTTAGTGTTTGGTGTAAGTTACTACACTCATCAGCAATTCCGAAACTACAAAACGCTACAAAGCTACGAACAGTTTTGCTGCGGATGGGTGCAGGACCTGCACATTATGACCGTAGCAAACGGCAACACCATCATTCTTGCAAAGGTAGGCAGTGTGTGTTTACATTTTCATTGTCATGAACATCTGAATTTGTGCTGTGCTGAGCTGTTATAGTTAAGTGACAAATCAATGCTGTGTTTTAGAAAACATATTTGTTGCAGACAATATAGCCTGTGTACAAATTCTTTGCCACTCTCTCACGGCAACATATTACAGCTTTTTCATTTAGAAACGACAGGAATTACGTCTTGTGAAGACAATGCACATGTATGTATGCTAGTTGTTTAGCTGTAGCTATAGCTAACAACAGGCTGACTTAGGGCATAAAGTTACCGAAATTTGCATAGACAAACGAAATTAACTTACCGGAGTGGAGGTGCATAGAGCAAACTCTTTGTGTAACTGGAGAATCAAACGTTATGCCCTTCCTTCTGATCGAGGCCACCCATGCCATTTTTAAACGTTTGGTAAGTTTAGATATGACCTTTCCCTAGCCTTTTCTCCATGTAGGGATCCGGAAGAAACTCAAAGGGGTTCCGTTGAGCTGTACATTCTCCTTTCTATTCGACTGGTTGTTGTAATTCTTTACCGAACAATAATTTCCAACCATTTTTAAAGAGCGACCTGAGTCGAAATGCCTCACTGTTTATGTTTCCTGGAGTTCTGACACCGAACTTCCTGCTTCCAACATGGCGAGTGCCACGTCATACGCTCGAGCCTAATTGCTATATAAACATGGAACCCACCAAAAGAAAGATTAGACTCTCCTCTTTCAGCAGAAAAAAAAGTTCATATCTTTTTCCATTCTTTAGAAATCAGCTTTAGAAAATAGCTTAGTTTGAGCAATTTTCCAATTTCTGATGAAAAAAATTGAAAGAAATTGAGGTTTTTGTGAAAGCATACATTTCAAACATAACTTTGACTTTAACAGATATTTTTCGCTTTTGTGACATCCCAAACATCTGAATAATGTTTTCGTTCTACAAAATAACATGAACAACAAGACGAATAGAGCTTTTGATCGCAAAGTAACACTTTATTTACACATAACTAAACTATTCAACTGTTGAACTATTTGCGCACATAACAACGGGCAAGGTTCCCGGTTGAATGAGGTGGCTCCCAGTAATCTGATGAGTCCGGATTAAGCTCGGTCTCACTTTTTCCATCATCTTCATTGTTGGTCTTAACCTCGGGCTCAGGAGTAACGCAATGTGAGCTCCGCAGAACGCGTGTGGAACCTGACGCTGTTTTGGCCGTCACCGTTTATCTCATCAAGATAGATTTTTTTCATCCTTCTTTGACGATGGTTTCGTTTTCTTTTCAAAACACTCCTCCAGGGTCGTTTGCCTTTTTTTCCCCGATCGTTCTCCACATTTTTCTCGAATTCTCATGCGTCTTCATGCACAAGATCCCTCCAACTTCCGTTTCCTGACGATTTTTCTTCACTTCCTTTCTTGGCCCAAGATGAGTTCTTACTTAATACGCTACTGCCCTCCAGTGGCCAGTTTTATTGCTTTATAATGAGTTTTGAGCATTGTGCATTGCAGTTGCAACAGAACCTAGAGATGCCTCTTGTAAAAAAAAAAAAAAAAAAAAAAAAAAAAACGTAAAACACGTATAAATACGTTTTTGGGACACTGAAACAATTAAAAATAGAACGTATTTATACGTTTTTGGAAGGAAATGAGTTAATATAATGTCATTTAACACAACGTACCTCGCAGTATTTTATTTTGACTTGATCTTATTAATATGCATGTTTTTAGACAGTTATTTTGTATTTAGAGGTACTTAAAGTGATCCTCTAACTTAAATACATGTAAGCTCTAATAAACCACAATTGTTCTCTTGTACTAAAATATGTTGTTATAATATTTAGTCCATATTTTGACCGTTAGTTGGCGCCATGGTTTGTGGGCTCGCAGTAATGACGTCATTGGGATCTTTCCAAATGTGTAGCGTGTTAAACAATTGCTTATTGCTGCCTAAACTCGCGAAGTAAAATGCCACGATGTGCTGCTTTTGGATGCAATTTCCAGTCAAATGGAAACAAGGGGAGTGAAGTGAGTGGTCAAGGTGGAATTATTATTTTTAGTGAATAAATGTGCATAAGTGGAAGCTTCTCCCCCTTTTTGGTCCCTGTATGCACGTATCCTACCTACCACGCGTTACAACTGGTGCCCGAACATTTTTCCTGGATCCTCAGTCAAGTAAGGGATCCGTCTATTTTCCTGGATCCGACGGCCCCACCGCGTCTGCAATATTGGTTTTAATTAATCTGTCCATTTTTTTGATTCGTCGGTCCCACAACGGCTTTTCGGATCAGTCTAATTTGTGGAATCGACGGCCTGATCGTGGCTGCGACATTGCCTTGGGATCGCTCTAATTCCTGGATCTTCGAGTGAGTAAAGAAACGCGGATTTGGTTTACTATTGCTATCTTTTATGTTGACTATTCTTTGTGGGAGTTTTCCCCAAATCATACTACATAATTAAAGCACTATGGCACACTACAGTGACGACAGTGACTCTGACGTGGACCTCACAACAATGTTGGAGTTTGTCAGGGAACGCGTACTTGCTTACTGCTGAGCTCCCGAGTGAAGAGTCGTCAAGGTGGAAATATTATTTTTTGTGAATAAATGTGCATAGTGGAAGCTTCTCCCCTTTTTTGGTACTTTTATACACGTATCCTAGCTACCACGCGTTACAATGTACAAGACATGGATTACACAAGGTGTGCTCTTTGGCCTGTACTGTAAGCACACGACAACTCTGGATGCTAACAATCTACATAATTATGTTGGGATAAGTTTGAAAACGCAATATGCTTACCTTGAATATCTGCTAATAAAACCGGAGTTCCAAACAGCATACACTCTCGCATCGCTAGTTTTGCCCAACTTTTGTCTTATCGGGTATTTGCTGCACGCATTTTTCCCTGAAGCTCGTCTTGTGAATGACCGACAGTGCTGTCCTGCTCTTCACTTTTCAGATCTGGTTCAAATAGGAAGGGTAGAACTGACGACATGTTGGGAAAGCTAACGAGACACGCTGGAATTTCGGCAACGGGACCAGTGACGTCACGCACTGCGACGTAACAAGAATGGTGACCTATCACTTAAAAGTAATTTTACAAACTTTGTTAAAACAAAAACATTAACCCTTATTATCGTCAAAGGGTGCGATAACTACAGTTTATTCCAATATTTATAAAATCAACTCAGATTGCACTTTAAACGCCCTTAAGGCAGTCTGGGAATCGAATTTGGGAATGAGTATATCTGAAGAGGTCTGGAGAGAAATTTTATGTAGGACACACAAATCTTCAATCTGTGCCAGACACAGTTTCACTCAGTGTAGGATTCTACACAGAGCTCACTATACCAAAGCTAAGCTAGCCAAAATATTTCATACAGTCTCCTCCACGTGCGATCGCTGTAAGCAGGACTTGGCCGATTATGCACACGTTCTGGTTTTGCACATCTTTAACTTCATATTGGTCTGATATTTTTACTGTTCTATCAAAGATTACAGAGATAGATATTGCTCCAAATGCCTTGACTGCTCTGTTTGGTGTGGTTCCTGCTGCACACGGTCTATCTCCTCAGAAGGGGGACCTCATAGCATTCGCAACCTTGCTGGCCAGAAGGCTAATTCTTTTGAGGTGGAAATCTTCAGTTCCACCTACGCAAGCATATTGGATCAAGGAGATGCGTTTTTTTTTTTTTTTTAATCAAATTGGAAAGGATAAGACTGACGCTCTGTGGATCAGCTGCGTCCTTTGAGAATGCTTGGAACCCGTTTTTTGCATATGTCAGAAGCACAAATTGCCATCTCTGTGTGGATTCTTGAACTATGCCTGAAAAATTATACAATATAAAGGTGAGTATATATCTATATATGTGGTTTTTTTTGTTTTGTTTTTTTCGTTTCTTGGTCTGTGCTCTTTTCCCCTTTAAAGGGAAACAACTATATTAACAATACATTGCTTTTTGAGGATATGTGCCGTGGGTATTGGGTGGGTGAGGTTTTTTTATTTTTTATTTTTAGTTTCAATATGAAAAACGAAGAATGCTCAAATGTTGTTACCTCATTTGCTTGTACTATATTGGTTCAATAAACAAAGTTTACAAAAATAAAACATTAAGAGGGGTTTTAATATCAAATTATTATAACTCATACTAACATTTATCTTTTAAGAATTACTTGTCTTAAAAATAGAGGATCCCTTTAAAGGGTGAAATCTGATTTACGCAGAAATTGGGGTTACATCGCCAGCCAAAGAACGGAAATCTTTTGTAACCCGGTGACTACTTGTATTATAGCCCCGCGCATCATCTTACCTTTTAGTTTGACCCTCCCCTCGCCCAACCACGCCCTTATGCACGCAAACCAGGCCTCGGACCGGCTGACGTCGCGCTCCCCTCAGCCCTGCCCCTGGTCCAATCAATTTGAATATTGTTTGCTGCAAAATGAATTTAACATCTATTGCCGTCTATGGCAATCCAAAAAGTGAGAGAAATGAAAGATGTGCTATAAAACGAATGAACATTAAGTAAAAAGAAGGGTTGTATATCGGAAAGTAGTTCTGAGAAGAAGGCATGAACGCTTTAGTATGCACCCTCTGCAGCCACAAGGGGTCAATAATGCAACATCAATGCTTTACTACTTCATTTTAACTGGCTCCATATTTGCATTTAAATCCCCTTTATCATAACAACATAAAATGCCCATTTATGTATTTATTTCATCATAAATTATATACATAGAGTCAAAAATGAAGTCAATCAGGAGCAGAGAGCGTTTGCTGTCTCATCATCGTCAGCCGTTAGAGGTCACCGGGCAGAGAGCATCATCATGAACTCTGCGAAAAGAAACAGCAGGTGATAATGATCACAAAAGGATGTTTTTATACATCAGACCTGTTAAGTTTCACGATTTGGTCGGGAGACTCCCGATTTTGACCCCAGTGCTCACGCCTCACGATTAGAAAGCCAAATCTCCCGATTTTCCAAAAATGTCAATTTTTTTTTTTTTTTTTTTTTTTTTTACGTTTTTGTTTGTCACCGTTTTGTAACGATAGCATTCGGCCCGATTCGGAAAGTGACCAACAACGAATAGCCTGGCCGTCTCCGACTTCCCCGCCCTCACTCCCCTTCAGAGCTGGAAAAGCCCAACCAATCATCTGACAGGGAGGGAAGAGGCGAAGCACCACCGACTTCCCGAGATGCTGGCACTAATAAACCGGCTTTTAGACTGGTTCAAGTCTTTATTTTGGAAGGAAGAGATGGAGCTTACCCTGGTCGGCCTCCAGTATTCGGGAAAAACGACGTTCGTCAACGTAATTGCAGTAAGTCTTACCTGCCAGCGATAGCTAACTAGCCTAATGCTAATAGCATTAGAGCTAAAGATGGGAGAACGATGAGGAAGAAGTCGCTGCTTTACTCTGTGTTTTCGTGGATTAAACATCATGGAATATTAAACCACTGCGGTCCTACCCCCACAATATATGAATTTAAGTGAGAAAGCATATCGTTACTTACTTGAAGTTTAATCATTTAGATTCGCTATTATGCTAAAGTTAAAGTGTATACTATACACTTTATTACATTATATCATTATTACTGTTCTGAAGCAAAAAATATAAAGTTTCAATTCTAGGTTACAATTCAATTAAAAAACTGCCATGACAAAGATACTTTTAAAAACAAATATGATTAATTTTCTAAATGATGTAATTAATGTTTTTAATCTTGCTGATTTAGTCTGACGAAACCCTAATTGGAGTGATGGTTGATGAGATGAAGAGGCTGCTGAGGAAGCTGATGTCCAAATTTGTGCAAATGGATGTGATCAGGAAAGCTGAGGATATCCTAGATGTTGATTACAGGAACAAGGAGAACTGGCATGACACAGGCAACATAGCAGTATCACATGATGCCAGACAATACATGAAGCAAGTTGAAGACTATCTCTGATGCCCCCAAAAATAGGTTCTTTGACAGTGTAGTTAATTTTTACACAAGTGTTGTGACCAAAATGAACTTGAAAAAAAATGATTGCATTTTGTCTTAGCGATTGTCGCGCGCGCGTGCGTCATCGGGGTTGGCAAACAGAAATCTCCCTATTTGCAATTTCTACAACTTAACAGGTATGATACATCATAATGAAACTGAACTGAGTTCACTCAAATTTTCACAGTGTGATCTAATGACATTGCCAGCAGGTTAATGAACCACTCAAATGGCAGTGGTTGGAATATTTGGAATTGGTTATCGGGTATTTTGAAATTTTGAGATTGTTGATCATCAAGTCCAGTTCAAAGCAGGCATCACTCAGTTCAATGTATGCAATCTAATCACTCCTATTGTTTGACAGGGAGGCTCCTTCCACGTAGCTATTGACTGAATGGGCACTAAAGCTTAATAGCAGAATCTACTATCCTTATCTTTTATGGCACTCTTTTATGCTTCTCTGGAAACCATTTGCTATAAGAGAAAAGAACTTTCTAATAGTTTATTGGATAGTGATTCAGATTTAATTTTAAATTATTATAATAAAAAAAAAACCTAATCAAAATGATATATAGCCAATTAAGGTGAAACTGATTGCATATAAAAATGTTGGCAGTACAAAAAACGGATAGATAATAAAGTTAAACAAAATATATTCATGTGTACTGATACAGTTACGCCTAAATGTTTTGATATTATTATCCAATTATAAGTTGCTGAAAGGGTTATGAAAGGATTCCTCATTATGGACTTTTCATACTGCGGGTCTTAATGAACAATTCCAATTTTTTGTCCTGTCTTTTTATCTGTCAGATAGGCCACCACTAACTATAATTTGCCGCTGTCCACACTGAAATATTGGATATTTACACCAAAAGATATTAACCGGTAACACTTTATTTCACAGTGGCGTCATAAGACTGTCATAAGACCAAATGAACCACCATGAAGCTTTGAACCAATTAGCTGCAAAGCTTCAGAGCTTCAAGTAGCTTCATTTGGCCATCACTGCTCCCATGGGGGAGACACTCAACCTCCGCTGCCACCTGCTGTCAACAAAGTTGTCATCCAACATGCCTCCTAGCATGCATTGCAGCTCCACAGATGTAAATAATAATCAAAATTCATGTTCTGTACTAGAAATTTCTTCAGTTACTGTCCCAGTTGTTTCATTAATTGATAGTTATAGTATTTGGTAACACGTTATTTGACAGTGGTGCCATAAGACTGTCATAAGACACTCATAATTATAACATGACACTGTCATGGGCATTAACGAATGCTTATAACAGATGTTATTAAATGTCATCTAGAAAATTATCTCACTTTTGAATGGATGTAAAAGATCCGAGCTGGACATAAATGGAGTTAGTGCCATAATTTTCCGGGTGACACTTAATGACATCTGTCATAAGCATTCAGTAATGCCTATGATAGTGTCATGTCCTAATTATGACGGTCTTATGACAGTGTTATGACGCCACGGTCAAATAAAGTGTTACCTATTAACACAAATAAATCAACAAATAAGCCGCTCTGGACTATAAACTGCAGGATTCAACATTAGGTTAAAGTAGCAGCTTATAGTCCGAAATTTACGGTAGCTTCTTATCACTGATTACGCTCTTCATTCATTTGTGCAGCTTCACAGTCCTTTAAGCAGTGTGGATACTGGTGCATCGCCAGACTTGAAAGTGCATTGTTCCACTACAGCGAAACGAGATGAGCTATCGGCTAAAGGCTGGGTTTATCCCGTCCGTCGGACGCTGAGCTGCCCTGGAGGTCTATGGGCAATGAGTGGCTGGCTCGGCTGGCTTCTCGGCATGAATATTGGATGATCTGTCTGAGGCTGGATCCCTTTTTGATTGACAGCGAAATGAGCGAATCAGTAAACGGGAGTCATTATTCAATTTTTATTACATTGTCCTGAGTTGAACCAGAGACTTTCATAATCATCCTTGCGATACCTGCTTTGTTAAAAATGACAAGTGAAAAATTGAGCTTTTATTTCTCGTGTTTTTTTGTTTTCAATTTTAGCTGCTAGTGTTTGGAGATTTGGCTTCTGGCACTCTATTTTCTTTCCCTACTGAGCACCTGAGTCACAAAGCACTCACAGGCTGACACACATTGAGCTTCCCCCCATTGAAAGACCAGCATTCGCCACTATGATTGAAATTCCGTAAAATACCGCTCGCGCAAAGGACATTGGCTTTATCACACATTTGCTCTAAAGTGTTAGCACCAAGAAGTCATTTTCACTATTATCACCGTTCTAAGCAATTTGCATATTTAGATTCTTTGAGCATCCATCTTTCGAACTAAGGTCATTTATACGAAAAGATTGACTTTTTGCCATTTTTTTACCATTACTTTAGATCAGACATGTCCAAAGTCCGGCCCGGGGGCCAAATGCGGCCCTTGGTCAAATTTCATCCGGCCCCCAGCCTCTGTCATAAAATCAATAACGTCTGGCCAGCACACAGACTTAATAAATTGGTCAGAAGTACTGCTACCAGCATATGAAGTAGCTTACACACTAAATGCTGCTCCTCATTTACCCACTAAAAGGCAGCAGCACTCTAAGCAACATTGCCCCATGTGACTCTTTACTCCCAATTTTCTAAAATGGCGACAATCAACAAAAAAAAAGTTGACTGCGACGGCTGACGCTTCAAGGATAGGTGGAAATTGGACTATTTCTTCACTAAAATACGCAACAACTGTGTCCGCCTCATTTGCAAAGAGACAGTCACTGTTTTTAAAGAGTTCAATTTGAGGCGATATTACCAAACAAGACACACTGACATGTACGACAAGATTACAAGGAAGATACGTAGCGAGAAATTGAAGCAACTTGAAGCTAGTTTAATTTCACAGCAGCAAGATCCTGAGAGTTGAACGCCACAAAGGCTTGTTGCGAGACTGTTGAAATTATTAATTAAAAATAATAATAAAGCAAATGTGACACACAGAATGGCTTGTTAAAATTTGCTTAAATATATTGTTCTACGTAAAGGACGTCAGCCAAGGTCGGCCCCCCCACATTTTTACCACACCAAATCTGGCCCCCTTTGCAAAAAGTTTGGACACCCCTGCTTTAGATAAATAAATGTTGATTATTTATTTGTTTGTTTAAATATATACAAAATGGAAAATAAGGAGTCCAGTCTCAGAACAGATTACTCATACCCCCACTCCCCCTCAAAAAACAAAAAACAAAAAAAAAGTATTTATTTTGCAAGCCCTGCAATGAGCATATGCAAATAAATTATTTGCCACACGTAATATGATGAGGTCCTGCAGAAGTCATTGGCCTCGGGGTTCACCTACTTTAGCCCATCCTGCACTTTGAACACTTACACTCTTCAGCCAATAAAAACATGAAAACATTTGCGGGGTTATATAATGTAATAAAAAATGACCAATTATTTTCGCTAACATGTATATGGCGGAAAACACAGACGACTAAAAAAACAGTTTCTGCTCTTGCACTCCGCTTGAAAAGAAACTGCTGTATTTTAAGCCAAAACAACTGTTGTGTTTGATAGAACAATATGTCTATATGCTGCCATAGCAGATTCATGGTGCATTAAGCCCCCAAACTATTTTTAATTTGTCCGTTTTACCCTGGAAACCCCCGTTTACAGACGTCGCGCAACCGCTTTTGTTTCAACCCAGCCATAAAACGAAGGTAATTCATTATATTTGTTATTCAAAATGTATTTTATTTTTAGCTTAGAATCATTAATTGATGTCTAATATTTCGTTAAAAAAAAAAAAAAAAAAAAGACTAAAAAATTATTCACTCGCATATTTTAAACTTTTAAACAAATTACGTCACAATGACAAAAACGGTGTCTGTAAAAAAGTCACGGATATCTACATTATAACTATCGCTTAATTGTATTTTTGTTACTGTCGCATTTTCTCTGATATGTTAGATGATAAATAATCCATCCAAACAAAGAAAAAAAAAAAAACGTTTAAAAGGGCAAATATATGCAAAAGAACATCTTGACCGTTCCTTGATGTCTGCGATTTCTGCATCGCGACCCTTGTTATATTATCATGTTTAACCCATAAAATCCCCCAAAAATCCAGCTGTGGCCATTCACAGCTGTGTCTTGACACTCTGTGATACATGCTACATGGCGTTTTTGGATCAAAACAAGGTAAGTACACGATAATATCTTGTTAAAGTTGTATATGCTTCCTTTAGGCAATATCATCAGAAAAGATAGCATTAACTTTCATTGTTACGCTGACGACACACAACTGTATTTATCAATTAAACCTATGCTCTGGTTGCGCAACAGAACACTCCGTTCTCAGAATGCAGGTCTACTGGTAGTTCCCAGGGTTTCTAAAAGTACAGTAGGAGCTAGAGCCTTTACCTACCAAGCTCCTGTTTTATGGAATCAGCTTCCAGCTAGTATTAAAGAAGCCGAGACAGTCTGTACATTAAGATTAGACAAAAAACGTTCCTATTTGACAAACCTTATGGTCAGGCTAGTTGCAATCGGACTAGACTCATAGTTCGGTCTAAGCTGCACTAGAAGCTATAATGCTGGGGGAAGTACAGCCATTGAGTCCTATCTCCTTTTTCTCACTCTACCTACCACTTGTATTACTTTATTTCTATTTTCTAATTTTAATATCTAGTTGACTAGTCTCTTCATCACTAGTCACCCGGTGTCCCCTTTCCCCCCACCCCTCTGGGGAGGGGCTATTTTTCAGCTGCAGCCTCCTGACTATCCGGACCCCTGGCTGGATGGACGTCCTTGTTGCCCCCCCCCCCCCCTCATCTGGCTAGATGGACCTCCTCTTGTTCCCTTACTCTATTGCATATTTACAAACTGGAACTCCGTCTGCGAATTCCCATTAGCAGTCCAGGTGTATCTTGTCTATCCGTCCTGGGAGTGGATCTGTCCTGACTGTGGTTCTCCCCAAGGTTTCTCATTTTTTCCAAAGCGTTTTTGGAGTTTTTCCTTGCCGACATGGAGGGTCTAAGGATGGGGGATAACCAGGACTTGAACTTTATTTAATTCATCTGCTGTTTCTGACTGTGTATCATATTGCCTCTGCAAAGCCCTTTGAGACAACCTTGTTGTGATATAGGGCTATACAAATAAAATTGAATTGAATTGAAAGTCATGGCGTCTGTAACTCTGCTCTCGCGTGGTCTCACCTCCAGATGGGGTTTTGCTGTTTAAAAAAATTTTTTTTGCCCTCCTGTTCAAAATTTTTCTTCCCCCAGGAAGCTTTCCAATTATCTATCACACATGCATATTGGACAATTTCGAAAGTTGGCCAAATTGGGGGTCTCAGAGCGGAACTTCAAATCACCTGAGTGTTTTCCGCCATATACCTGTACAATAAGTCTGACCTCAGTCTAATCAAATATTGCGTTGTGCCAAAAATGAATATATTCTTTGCATATTTTTTTTAACTGATTGGCTTCAAAAAGTAGTAATCTGAGTGAGAACTAGTTCAAAAGTATAATAAAACGATTAAAACAGTGTGACTCAGCCAGTCCGACCACGTATAAATCAGTTCAGTGTGACTCAGCCAGTCTGACCACGTATAAATCAGTTCAATGTTCTTTATACAAGGCTTCGAATGGCTTTTTAAAATGATGATGTGAATAAGAGGATATCTATTGAGATGTCGGGCGGTAGGTAAAAATCTATAATCCCACCATGAGCTCAGGGCATATCGGAAGCTCAATAGGTGGGACTTTTATTCATTGTTGCACCTTGTTAGACATTCTACCAGTGTGACACCTTCAAACTGTGCCCTCGGGGCTAATTGATGATGATGAGTAAGAGCACCTGCTTATTGATTCCTTGTGACAATGACACGTCTTTTCATATGTTCCCGATAATTGCAATAGATTGGATTGTTGGGACAAGACAAAACAGATTGCACCTCTTGGCTTTCTCCGTGTGCTAAAGCCTCCAATCACGCGAGCAAGCGCTTGTGTGTGTTTGTGTTGATTTTCCCGGTAGGTAATGCAATTTCTACAAAGTCCTTGAGCTGTCAACCACGGTGTGTTCTAAATGTGTCACATGTGACACGTGCAGGTATGTGTATTGACTGGAGAAAATGCACAATTAGATTGGAAAGAGGCTTCCAGGCACGGCTCTTATTGTTACGTGCCTTTTCATCCTCCTCCTACGTGCTCTTCTTTACCTTTGCTGAAACGATTTCTTCTTGTAGCTTTGTTTGTGTGCTACTAATGTAGTTAATTTTTTTTTTTTTTTAAAGACTGTATCCATGAAAGCATTTTTAATACAGCTTGTTCTTATGAGGGATGTGGTGAGCTGGAGCCAGCTGTTTTTTGGGTAACAGGCGGAGTTCAACCTGGAGTGATCAACTTGGAGTGCAGTCTAAGCCAGTGTTTTTCAACCGGTGTGCCGCGGCCAGAGGCGTCACGTCCCATTAGGCATACGCAGACAATTGCTTTGGGCCCCCAGCCAGCAGGGGCCCCCAGAGGGCCAACAGATTTGGCACACAAAGATTTAGCACACTCAGCTTCACCGCACTTTCGCAGCTACAAGTATTGGGAGTGATTCAACACCATGGAATCATTTGGCAGATTAACTATCAATTCTGTTATCAGTCCCAATTAGAATACATGACTTATGCAAGTCCAATCAGTTTGAACAATGTATGAACGTAAATGGTGTTATATAGTGCTTTTAAGACTACATTGCCATGTGCCTACTGGTGACACAGTACCAGGAGCAAGGCAGGGACAAGTATCTTGCTCAAAGATATTTAGGAGAGCTCATCAGGGTGGAGAATGAAACTCACAACCACTAGGGTCGGGGACAACTATTTCACCGTTAAACAAAGCTATCCTAAAGATATGAACCAAAAGTGATTCACCAAAAACTTTATGAAAAGTCCATGCTGTAACATTTTACGTAGGGTTTCACAGGTCACCTTATCATTCATGAGACTATTTAAAGAAATTGTGATTTTTCCAAGAAAGTCTATTAATGGGTCTATCGTAATCCTCGCTGAATACTCTATAAGAAAAATATAACATATATGCATCTAAAATAATCCTAAACGATTTTATTAGCAATTTTAATGCTCCTTTTAGCAAGGTTCCTTGGGTATGCGGTATGCCGCTGCGTACGGCCCGCGGCACACGTGAGAGATTGTCAGGTGTGCCGCGAGAAGTTGTCCAATATCGCATTTTTCTTTTTTTTTTTTTTTTTTTTTTTTTTTTGTTGTTGTCGGGCGGAGTTTGTAACAGTCACCTCCTTAAATGGTGTTCCTCCCGACATCCACCACGCGGTGGCGCTGCTTTATTTACATTGAACATGTTCTTCTTCTGTTGCTGCTTACTTTAATGTTGAGTTCTGCGAACGCGTGTGTGCGCTGAGCTCCCGAGTGACGAGTGGTCAAGGTGGATTTATTATTTTTTTGTGTGAATAAATGTGCATAAGTGGAAGCTTCTCACTTTTTTGTTACTTTTATGCATGCATCCTACTTACCACGCGTTACAAGCTGCAGTGGGAAAGGAGGAGTTGGTAGAAGCTTGCGGTCATGTGCAAATGAGCAATGTATTGCTTGTGTCGCGTTCAAGAACTGCTCAGATTTTTAGCCATCAGCTACCTTGCTGTCCGCGGAAAATGTGGACGCCAGCATGTCTTCTGTACATCATTTGATTAGAGTCGTCAAGTGTCAGTATACACGGTAGTGTCCTTTCCATTTCATCCATATTTGAGACTGTCAATCCTCCCCCTGTGTTTTTTTCCAACACATTGTTGAGGACAGCAAGGTAGCTGATGGCCAAAAATCCGAGCAGTTCTTGAACGTGACGCGAGCAGTAGCATTTGCTCTTGTTTCAAACCAAGTCGATTGACTATTTTGTTCGCCTCCATGAAAACAGAGAGAAAAATGGCAACTTTTTTTTTTTTTTTAGAAACACGACAAAGGTAAATAAGAAAGCCCTCAAAGCCAATTACCTTGTTGCTAAACTTGTTGTTGAATCCAAAAAGAGGCACTACTACCTGCCTGCAAAGCCATTGTCAGTGAGATGCTTGCGATTAAAGACATTTCTAATGTCCCCGTCTGACAATTCTGTGCTTTTCCAGCCTAACTGCTATAAAAAATAAAAACAGAGAGAGACAAAGAGCTGTTGACGAAGATTCACGCAAGGATATCGGCTTTGTTTTCATCCATAAAGGCTCAAGTTTCACACTGAGTAAGTGTAAATATTTAGAAATTATTTCATAATTAAATATACTGTACAGAAAGTAATTTTGGAACATTTTTGGTTTGTGGTATGCCACGAGATTTTTTCCAATGTATAAACGTGCCGTGACACAGATAAGGTTGAAAAACACTGGTCTAAGCAACTAAGAATGGCTACTCGTGTATTAAGGATGCCCCGATCACTTGATCGGAAATTGGGCCGATCGCGGCATTTTTCAGAGGGTCAGAATCGGGTGAAAAGGTTCGGGTTTTTAAATTTAAAAAATATACTATTTTTCGGCTTCATGCTTGTAGAGCGCCACACTTTTCCTCCTGTTAAGCAGTGTGGCAAAACTGCCCAGTGCAGCCTGTGTTTGGTACTTAAAGTTAACGATGATTGACAGGTTTAAAACTTTGATCTTGTCAGAGAAGCTTGGTCGCTCTACGATCAAAGGCACAAATGTGTCAATCATCGTTAAACTTGCAGCCCAGTCATAAGTGTGCTGTGGCAACTCATTGTGTAAGTGAGAGGCTGTTCTCAGCAGCGTGAGTGAATTTGAGTGGACTCAGTCAATGAAGCATTTAATCATACGCAGAGTTTATGATTTTAAAATATACGCACCCCCCCCCCCCCCACACACACACAGCTGGGATGCCTGTATTTACAAGCATGGGCTGAGCTACTAACTGAACATATATATTGTAAGTTCATTTTATTGTTGACATTGCCTTTCGGAGTCGGGAGGTGGAAAATAAGTATTTGGTCAATACCAAAAGTTCATCTCAATACTTTGCTATGTACCCTTTGTTGGCAATAATGGAGGCCAAACTTTTTCTGTAACTCTTCACAAGCTTTTCACACACTGTTGCTGGTATTTTGACCCATTCCTCCATGCAGATATCCTCTAGAGCAGTGATGTTTTGGGGCTGTTGTCGGGCAACACGGACTTTCAACCCCCTCCACAGATTTTCTATGGGGTTGAGATCTGGAGACTGACTAGGCCACTCCAGGACCTTGACATGCTTCCTACAAAGCCACTCCTTTGTTGCCCTGGCTGTGTGTTTGGGATTATTGTCATGCTGAAAGACCTAGCCACGTCTCATCTTCAGTGCCCTTGCTGATGGAAGGAGATTTTCACTCAAAATCTCTCGATACATGGCCCCATTCATTCTTTCCTTTACACAGATCAGTCGTCCTGGTCCCTTTGCAGAAAAACAGCCCCAAAGCATGACGTCTCCACCCCCATGCTTCACAGTGGGTATGGTGTTCTTCAGATGCAATTCAGTTATCTTTCTCCTCCAAACACGAGAACCTGTGTTTCTACCAAAAAGTTCTATTTTGGTTTCATCGGACCATAACACATTCTCCCAGTCCTCTTCTGGATCATCCAAATGCTCTTTAGCGAACCGCAGACGGGCCTGGACGTGTACTTTCTTCAGCAGGGGGACACGTCTAGCAGTGCAGGATTTGAGTCCCTGGTGGCACATTGTCTTACTGATAGTAGCCTTTGTTACTGTGGTCCCAGCTCTCTGTAGGTCATTCACTATGTCCCCCCGTGTGGTTCTGGGATTTTTGCTCACCGTTCTTGTTATCATTTTGACGCCACGGGGTGAGATCTTTCATGGAGCATGGAAGAAGTTACACCTCTTTGACAGCCAGAAATCTTGCTTTTTTGTAGGTGACCAAATACTTATTTTCCACTCTAATTTGGAAATAAATTCTTTAAAAATCAAACAATGTTTTTTTTCCCCCACATTCTGTCTCTCATGGTTGAAGGTTTACCCATGTTGACTATAACAGGCCTCTCTAATCTTTTCAAGTAGGAGAACTTGCACAATTAGTGGTTGACTAAATACTTATTTGCCCCACTGTATAACGGTTGCAGGTGAGCTAGGTACATGCATGCAGATGACTGTAAATTTTAAAACTTTGATTTTTCTGTTGTTTTGCGCTCAGTCAATAAGCACTAAATGCTTTTCTCACCCAATCTGCTCACCATCAAAATCAATGTTGCCATCTTTGTTCAGGTCAATGTCACCGAGTATCTCCTCCAGCTCACCCTTCTTCAGCTTCTCGCCAAGGAGAGTCTTCATGCCGTCCTTCAGCTCTTCAAATGTAATCTTACCGTCCCCATTGCAGTCAAACTGCAAATGAAAGTCAAAAGAAAGGGTGTAGACTGAATTAGGGGCAGTGCGGATAAGAGAACAAAAGTAAACAGACTGGGATAGAACATAGCACAAACAACTGCAAGAGGTTATTAAAAGCCACAATTAAAAGCTAATTAAAGCGTTCTTCAGATGGAAAAAGAACTGACTGGCTGTTGTGGAGCTTTGTGAGGAAATCTGCAATGTGCTTAAAACCGCACATTAGGCAATACAAATTCGTGAAGTGTTAGTCCTGAAGTGAGAGCATCTTTGGAAGTGAGGAAGGAGCTGCAAATTAATTCTCATTTGCACATGTGCTGCCCTTCTCTCTCCTTTGACTGATATTTAGGTGCTGAGAATGACGTAAGAAACACTCCACATGACCAACGTTGTGTTCTGGAAAAAATAAAGACTGTTAAATATGTAAGTAAATCTGTGCCACTGGAGTTTGTATTTGAATTTCTAACAGGAAATTTTAACACTGAATTTTTTTCAGCATCCAAATTCTAACGCTGATTTTTCAGACTTCAGCCCTCCCCCAAAAATTCAGTGGCAAAAATTTAGCAATAAATAAATAACCGATAAAAGGATTTTAAAATGATATTAGACAATATTGACATCGGTTTTTCACTATCGGTTTTGGGCCAATATGCATGTTGCCTTCAAAGTGAATGCAGAAGCCTTCTGCCTCTGTACAAGGGCTGGTCACAGCGTAGCACATCAGTTTTTCTTGTTGACCATTAGATGTCTCCATACTAAGATGCTTTGGGTTTGTTATGTTAGCAGACCATTTGATTTCATGGTACAAAAATTAAATAAACAATAAATGACTGAAAAATAGTGAATAATAAATGTATTAATTAGACGTAACAGGTTAAATCCGTGACCCTATACACTGGTACTGGTTTGATATCGATTTGATTTTTCGAGTTGGACAATATTGAGGTATCGGTAAAAAGTAATTATCGGTCAACTCTAAATAAATCAGTTGCAAAAAAAGTCACAACATTCAGGTTACCAGGGAGAAGCAATTGAGCCCCATTTCACTTCTTTGGACATCCAGGCAACAAAGTTAGGATACTGTCGGTCCACTGGTCATGTGACACAGACTCAAGGTTATTGATGTCCAGTGTTGTCACAGATTACTTGAAAAAGTAATTATATTACTTTAAAATTTATCAGTTACTTTTTAAAAACTTTTCTCCCTTTGCCGCCTCAACATAAAAATGACAACAGAAAAATGTCATAGCATGTTATTGACTTTCAGATAATTGAATTTAAAGGGGAAGATCAGAATTTTTTTTCGCGCTAGCTTAGCCACTCCAGAGCCCTGGAACTAACAAATAACTGACAAACTGCATAGAATTCGTTAAAATCAACTCCACCGACTAATTAAACCCTGCTAACTCGAAGATTAAGCCTAATGTCAAAAATTCGGAATTTCAGGTTAGTGTTAATAGCATATCAGTGAAATGAAACAATCCAAATTGACCGCACAATAATTAACAACACACAAATGAATTGCAAAGTGCAATAAACACAAAGGTGGGGGCGGGCTTGGATGTGTGCGCACAATCTGGAAGTACGCCGTACACACACGTGCTCGATTTGGCCAGAAACTGTGGCGCCAACTAAGCACTTTACACTCAATTGGACTTACAACAGATCCCAAAGATGCTAAATGAACACGTCACATCCCGGCATGAATGTGCAACACGAGTATGATGTAAACAATGGTCTCCGACTACCTGCCGTTGCAACGGCAAAGCTACGAAACAGCCATGCATGTAGCGGCTAAAACATATCGCTGGAACCCTCCAGAATGAAGGAAAAATACTTTTTTTTCCCCCTGTTCATTTGTTTGAAATGCAGAATGGAAATCTGCGTGTCCGATTAGTCAGAGCAGTTTTAATGTTTCATATGGGAGTATGACATACTCCTGTTGGGATCATTCAACATACCTTGTTTATGAAGACAAAACAGCGAACAGGAAGGGGTTATAGGGGAACAGAAGAAAAGGAGAGAGAGACAGAAGAAACACAAACAACAACAAGAAATACATTGAACGCCTACACTCGTCATTCGCGTCATTTGACATTCGATGGTTCTCCGTCCAGGTGACGCGTTGCTCTGTAATTCACTGCCAAGCCACTAGAGGGGTGTGGCATTATGTCTGTACGGTTTTGGGGCATCCTTGTTGACTTCCTCTTGTCTAGTTCAACGGAGAAAAAAATAAACAATGCAAGAGGGAACGCTTGAATGTGGATCTTCAGCTCATCAACATTGAATAAATGTTGATCATACAAATGTTGAGGCATAGGCGATGCAGAAGACGGTTTTGAGGCAGTCTGTCCAACTTTTGATGCTGCGTAGAGAGTTCTAGCCTTGGGTGGAAACCAGTCAGCTGTAGCGGCTAGCTTCAAACTGGCGTTGAGCACTGCGTCCAGCATTTTGTTCGAGGTCTGCAAAGCCCTCCAGCCTGATTTGTTTGCGGTGTCCTACAAACAGCCAGTGGGAAACCATAGCAGATTTCTGGCGTCTATGGAATTTCCCAAACTGCGTTGGAAGCCTTGATGTTAACGTTATTATAAAAGCACCGAGCCACTCTCAATCAGCGATGATGTATTGTGTGTGAACTGTCTGTTGTTGAAAATGAAACATCAAAACAATTTTTTTTTTACACCAAACCTGTGCTTTGTTCTTCATATACTTGAAGTGTGACACGTAAATAAGTCACAGACTCACAGCAAACATACGTACACAATCAATGATGAAGTGCACCGACCACAAATACGACGTAAAGTGATAAAAAGCTGGCAGATTTTGGCCGACTGGGTCGCCGCTTCGATTGGCCATTTGATTCCGATCACACACATACTGTACTTGTCTCGGTGGTTCTTCCATTTTTTTAATTCAATCGCTGGCTGACCTCCAGCCCCGTATTTTCTGCAATCTCCTACCACGAATTGCTTGCCATTTGGCAATCTTCATAATGTCTTGACGAAACATTGTAGAAGTTGTCTTACTTGCTCTTCGTTGATACTCTTGTCGGCTTGCTCCATTTTTGCCTGTAGAAATTTTTTTTTTGAGAATGGCGGTAATTTCACGCTGAACAGGAAACAACAGTCTGAGCAGACCAATCATAGTTCATTTCCACCACGTCACACGCGTTGACGCGACGCGAAGTCAGAAAAAAAGAAGGACCCAGAGAGGCTACAGCGCAGGGTCGTAAATCGGGTCTTCGTTGACGGCGCAGGTCCGACGCGGAAGCATAACTCGGCCTTAACTATGAATATGTTGGTGCTATCATCAGCTAGATGTATTTCCGGCTGACACCACGTGGGGGGCAAGACAACCAAGGAAATAGAGGGGGAGGGGGGGCTAAAAGAGAAATGTTTTGGAGAGGTGGAGCGTACACAAATCAGCCTTGAGATCTAGAACCCAGTAATCGCGTGAATCCCTTGTGAGTGTGAGTTTGTTGGCATCCTACCCTACGCCATCCCACCGCCAACCCCGACACCAAAGTCCTCCACCCGAGCGCGTCCCACCACATCCAGCCACGCGCGAAACCCAGGGCCCCAGGGCCACGGCTCCCCCCAAACCAACCGGGGTGGAAGGGGGGGGGGTTCTCACGTTCATTCATGGACGCACACAGATCAACATTCCCTCGCACATCTCAACAGGTGGCTGCACTCAGCTCGAATGTGCACTCCCGCGCTGGCACATGCTTTTCTCAGTCCCAAAATACTTCGCTCGTGTGACTCGAAACCAAAACAGGAAGAACTATGAGCGGTTACCATGGAAACGAACACGTAGTGGGAAACTTTCTAACATCTTCCATTCAAAGTGCTCTTCGTACATACCGGTAACTACAATATTCTTCATTCTACATACATTATGAGGCAATTACAAAATAGTAATGCACAGACACTAAGGAAACTAATGAGATTACAGGTTTGGAAAAATGAACGTGTTTGATTACTCCTTACTAAAAGAAAGTAATCAGATTACAATAACACGTTACTCGTAACGTGTTAGTGACAACACTGTTGGTGTCATCCAGTCGAGGAGAAGAAGTAGAGGAGTTTTGCTCGCCATGTCTTTAGTGGATATGATGACTACACTAGTGGATTACAGTATGTTGTTATTTTTATGAGTATATAAATGAGACAAGGATCGATTGCTTCTCCCTGGGTCCCTGGAAGTTGCAACGGAATTTTTTGGCGATCGATTCCAAGCCACCACAGCGGCAACGGAGCACGCAGACCACTGTGCTAAACACCCTGGCTGACAGTCCATTTGCTAGCCCGCTCTTTTGGAGGCATCAGGAGTGAAACCAAGGCTAACAACTTATCATTTTAAACTCAGTTAACTTCGGAATTTAATTATGGCCCACAAACCTGATGCAAGTTAATTCAACTCATTTAATGGAGTACACAAAATTAATTTAATGGAATGAGTTAGGAATACTCAAAATAAGAAATTACATAAAACATTAAAAATTATATTCATCTACTTCAAACTTTATATTGGCATGACTTGTATGACATTTTATTTTTTAGTTTAGTGGTAGATCCAATTTGAGTAGCAAAAAAGTCAAATAGTTAGTGGTCATAATAAAGAGCTCCTAAAATATTTCATGTATGAGACTATAATTCTACCCTGTCTCCCTGACTATCTCATCTGACCAAAGCACACGGTCCCAGTTGAAGCCTGGGACCGTGTGTATTTTTGTGTGGGACCAAGATTGAGCTTTTTGGCAACAAACACTCTAAGTGGGTCTGGCGTGCCACGAAAGATGCGCATGCTGAAAAGCACCTCATACCCACTGTGAAGTATGGGGGTGGGTCAGTGATGCTGTGGGGCTGTTTTGCTTCCAAAGGCCCTGGGAACCTTGTTAGGGTGCATGGCATCATGAATCCTTTGAAATACCAGGACATTTTAAATCAAAATCTGTTGCCCTCTGCCCGAAAGCTGAAGATGGGTCATCACTGGGTCTTTCAGCAAGACAATGACCCTAAACATATGGCCAAATCTACACAGAAATGGTTCACCAGACACAAAATCAAGCTCCTCCCATGGCCATCTCAGTCCCCAGACCTTGTTTTGTTGGCAAAAGGGGGTTGTACAAAATATTAACACCAGTGTTGCTAATAATTGTGACACACATTATTTGATGTCAAATATTTTTTTATTAATGTGGGATTTTTTCCCCACTGAATGAATGCACTTGTATTGAAGGTTGGATTTTTCCCTTTTTTCCAATAAGGTCCCATATTATTTGAATTAAAAAAAAATATTAGAAGCTAAAAAAACATATCTTTTTCCGCGGTGCCAATAATTATGGAGGGCACTGTACTATAACTCAAGAGAGGCATGTGTTTCACCATAGCATATCAAACATTCTTGAAAATTTATTAGCACAAAATGCACTTTATGTCAGTGTCGTCCATTTGGCAGTAATCGTTAATAACCTCTGGCCAGCGCACCCACACACACAAACACACTCACACAATGCAAGGACGAGAAGCTTGCTTCTAAATTCTGGAAAATAACCTAATTTGTCTTGCTTGGTCACATCAAGATTTTGCTCGGAGGAGGAGGCGGGACTTAAAAATCTTGCCTTGCTGTACATTTGCTACCTGAGCCTAAGGTGATGAACGTGTTGGCTAGTTTTAAAAGACCCAATCGAATCGATAACTACGAATGAGGATATGAATGGAGTTAAAGAAAATTGTTTCAATTAGTAATTTATTAACTTGTTCAATGCCAGTGGCGCCACCAGGGGGTGGCCAGGGGTGGCCGTGGCCACCCCTATAAATTGGTTGGCCACCCCACTGGCCACCCTGCTTGCCAGTATATCGTTAGATTGTTGTAGCATCAGTTTTGGATTTCATCCCAAATGAATGCATTTATTTTGTTTTGGTAAATGTAGGGCTGTCAAATTTATCACGTTAATGGGCGGTAATTAATTTTTTTAATGAATCACGTAAAAATATCGCAATTAACGCATTCACGATGCACCTCACTCATGCATTCCCGCAAACAGCCTACAATGGCTCCGTTTTACTTACGTATATACACAGATCAGAGGCAGTGTCAAGTGAGTGGAGTAGATACAAGCATTCATTGGGGCCGTGCTTTTAATTGGCAAAAGCTTTGTCATCTCTCCCACAGCAACTATAAATATTGTGGGAAGCGACATGGGGAAGAATGACAGGATTTAATCTATTTCTGAACACCCTGTGGTGTACCTAAAGCAGAGAAGGTATGTAGCATTTGCAGCCACCACACACAGTCATGGTTGCATCACTTCCCATCATGCATTTGGGCAGAACAGTTAAGTCGCTACAGTATCATTTACTGAAAGCTCAACAAATACACTAGCAATATTTAGTCACAATATAAAAACTCACATTTATCCTTTAAGAATTACAAGTCTTTCTATCCATGGATCCCTTTCACAGAAAAAATGTTAAAAATGTTAATCCCATCTTGTGGATTTATTGTAATAATAAACAAATACAGTACTTACAGTATGTACAGTATGTTGAATGTATATATCCGTCTTGTCTTATCTTTCCATTCCAACAATATTTTACAGAAAAATATGCCATATTTTAGAAATGGTTTCAATTGTGATTAATTACGATTAATTCATTTTTAAGCTGTGATTAACTCGATTACAAATTTCGATTAAAAATCGTTTGACAGCTGTAGTTAAATGTACACCTTATGCCTGATATATACATAACACAACAAAACAGAATTGTTGTGGAACTCAAAATGTTGACTGGACAGTTATGGACTTAAATCATTAGTAACATCAAATATTACACAATACACTAAAGTATATCAGTAGCCGTGTCCTTAAGTCTTTCTGATAGTTTTCCCCTGACCATTTACTGCAATAACATAATGAAAACCTGAAATTATGGCTTTTAGTTTTGGCCACCCCAAGATTTTAAGTGGCCCCATCTGGCCACCCCTATGAAAAATTTCTGGAGGCGCTACTGTTCAATGCCAGTCCAAGAACTGTATTTTCCAAACATTAAGTCACCCCCCCCCCCCCCCAAACTAAGCTATTTTCTAATGCTGATTTCTAAAGAATGGAAAAAGATATGAACTTTTTTTCCTGTTGAAAGAAGAGAGTCTAATCTTTCTTTTGGTGTGTTCCATGTTTATATAGCAATAGAACAGGATTTTCTGTGGGCCTTGCAAAATCAGTCAAAATCCAGTAAAACGGCCGGGATCAACTGGAGTCGCACCGGTGAAAATGGCCGGGAGTGAATGAGTTATTACTGTAATATATAATATTTGTTCCTAGTCTCTGATAAAACAAAAAAAAAATCTTCCCAAAAATGTGATTTATAATCCACTGCGACTTGTAGCCCCCAAAATAGAGTGTGTGTATCACATTCACAGAGTACCGTATTTTTCGGACTATAAGTCGCACCTCAGTATAAGTCGCATCAGCCATAAAATGCTCAACGATGAGGAAAAAAAACATATATAAGTCGCACTGGAGTATAAGTCGCATTTTTTGGGGGGAAATTTACTTGATAAAATCCAACACATAGAACAGATACTATGTCATCTTTAAAGGCCATTTCAAATAAAAATAAAATAGAGAACAACATGCTGAATATGTGTACGGTATGATAATGTTACATGATGCATTAACGAAATGCGAACGTGGCCGGTATGTTAACGTAACATAGCTATTAAGAGTTATTCAGATAACTATAGCATAAAGAACATGCTAACAAGTTTACCAAACCATCAGTGTCACTCCAAAACACCAAAATAACATGTGAAATTATATAATAATGTATATGTATGTATAATGTATATAATGATATTGTATAAGGTATATAATAATAATGTGCTCCAGAGTATAAGTTGCACCGCAGCCAAACTATGAAAAAAACTGCGACTTATAGTCCGAAAAATACGGTATGTATTGTTGTAGTTAGTAAAAGAAGAAGAAAAATTATAACAACGGCAATAGACATCAAATCCATTTTGACTGCACAAAAGTCAAAATGGAATGGACATTTATTGCTGTCAATGGCAGCCGTAAAGTTTAAGATTTCTCCTCTTCAAAACAAAGAACCTCCTGTTAGTGTTTACCAGTAATACTCACCAACTCCTTTATAAATAACGTTCAGTATAAAAGGGCCACTCAGCACCGCTTTATAAGTAAAGTTCAGTATGAAAAGGCCACTCAGCACCACGCTGATATTTGTTCAGGGTTATTGGGTCTCCTTATGTTTGGTGTTTTCATGCTCCATTCATTATTGCTGCCTATTTCCTTTTGAGGAATTTTTTTGTCCACTTCTCACACACAAGTAATTGTCACGGCATCTTGTTCCGTCTCGCTGTTGTTCTTACTTGTTTGAAGGCACAGCGAAGCTCCTTGAGCCCAACCATGTGAGCAGTCTCAGCCAGCATCCTCGGGCCCATTAACGCACAGAAGTCGTCAAAATCCACGTGGCCGCCCCCTGTACAAGGACAGAGCACATTAACCACCTGTGCATGAGAGAGAAGAAGAAGTTTGCGCTGTGATGTCGTTTTCACTGTACATAAATTTGCTTTTATGTGATGTTTTTTGGCCACCTGAGACCAACTTATAGGAGAGCAACAAGTCCAACTCTCTAAATGTGTATCTGTGAGCAACAAACAAATGTTTTATTTAAGTATCAAGCAGGTGCTCAGCTCTCACTGTGAATCCGCCTAACTGATGATTTACTTTGGGCTCTGTTAGGCTTTATCAAGGATAATACAATTGCTTTCTCTTTAACTGCTGTATACTTCTGATTTCATCTTGCAATACAAACTGTTCTCATTGATTTTGGGTTAAAACAGATCAAAAAGACACTGAGGGATATTAAATACAGTAAATCACAAAAATGAAAACACAGCTTTTATTTTTGTAAATATTTGAACACTGTATTCATTTATCAGACAAGAATGAAGACATAACCTCTTACAACAATGTTGCATAGTCAGTGTACAGCGTAGTATATAATATGCGTATGTGTTGAGTCCTACTTTAAGCAAACGGGTTGTTCTGGTGAAGAAGCCATATCTCGTCCTTTTATAATTATTGCATCTTCTAGCAAACTGATTAAAGTGCGTATGACAGGAGAAAAAAAGTCTTAAATAGCATTATTATGCAAATTAGAATCATATTTTGAGACGATTCGACTATATACAACAATTTAGCAAAGCGCAGATGATGAGAAATTAGTCTTTTAATCTGCCGGTTAGCCACGCCTACCATTATAGGACTCTAGCGTCCCCAACAGGTGGATGACGTCAGCGGGAGAATGGGCTCATCGGTTTTACTATTCAGCCCATTCAGAACGAGGAAAATGCGACGAAGAGAGCCGCAAAATGTCATTGTTTCAGTCTTGCTACTCCAATATCTTTACAGGATATTCTTTTTATCCAAGTATTTTTCCCCAATAGTTAAATAAATTGCATGGTCATGAAAAATAACAGTCCTGTGCTAAATGGAATATAAAATAATAAAAATGCATTTATTCAGGACGACATGGCAAAATTACTCCATAATGGTCAAAAGTGTCCACTTCACCTTTATTGTCGCACCTCCTGAACGATAGTTTATGCCACCTAAGTCGGGCTTATGTCATTTCCCTTCCCCGGCTTCGGAGAATGTAAACAAACCAAGAGGCGTGACAGCTAGCCAACATGCTAACCTGAACCGAGTGATGTTTCACAAAGTCTTCAAAGCATAAAATCACACATGACAAGCCCGGATCATTTCACATGACGACTGGGTTGTCGATTGTCTTCGCTGATTGGCAACCCGCCAGGCGGCGAACAAGTTAGAGCTCGTTGTTCCCCTGTTGAGGGCAGAGGGCTCGTTTGCGGGGAAGCAACTGGACAATGTCCGGCCGACGTCGGAGGAGCGTGTAGCTGCCAAATGGTTAACACGAATATGGCAAAATAATGCTTTACTACACGGCAAAGTCGTAAACAGCAAGAGAGGAGGGCAGCTGCAGTTGTTATGCAGCTAACATGACAATATGTGTATGAGGAGAGCTTTTTACATGCCCATCCATGATTAAACGTAAGTAGTCCTTTATTTAAAGAAAGTTTGTAGTGTTTACTTTGTAATCGCTGTATTCGCGGCTATTTTTAACACAAAGTTGCAATTTCTGATCGGTTGGAAAATTTTGACAGAACACCGGGCACATGAAGAGGGCAATAAGCTGAGTATAGTGCTCTCCCGGCGGGGGGGAAGTGCGACAAGCTGCCGGTCGTCGGCCGAGGGGACAAGGAGCATGTCAGCCACAAAATGCAAGCCACCTACATGTTAAAATGATCCCAGTATTTGACATAATACAAAACACGATGTTTACTCACTTCCTCGTAAGTCCCATGGTCCCACAGTAGTAGGGCTTGTTTTGGCCATTATCCACCGGTGGATAATGTCAAGTGCGTCATTGTAATCTGTTTGAAGCAATGAATGAGCGGGTCATTCCGCGCATGCGTTAAATGCGTCAAATATTTTAACGTGATTAATTAAAAAAATTAATTACCGCTCATTAACGCGATTAATTTGACAGCACTAATAAATACAGTGAGGTAAATAAGTATTTAGTGAACCACCAATTGTGCAAGTTCTCCTACTTGAAAAGATTAGAGAGGCCTGTAATTGTCAACATGGGTAAACGTCAACCATGAGAGACAGAATGTGGAGGAAAAAAAACAGAAAAACACATTGTTTGATTTTTAAAGAATTTATTTCCAAATTAGAGTGGAAAATAAGTATTTGGTCACCTACAAACAAGCAAGATTTCTGGCTGTCAAAGAGGTCTAACTTCTTCTAACCAGGTCTAATGAGGCTCCACTCGTTACCTGTATTAATGGCACCTGTTTTAACTCATTATCTGTATAAAAGACACCTGTCTACAATTCACAGTCACACTCCAAAATGGCCAAGACCTGTCGAAGGAAACCAGAGACAAAATTGTAGACCTGCACCAGGCTGGGAAGACTGAATCTGCAACAGGTAAAACGCTTGGTGTAAAGAAATTAGGGATGGCCAAATGAAGGTGTAACAAGTATAGGCGCCCGAAATCCACAAAATGTAAGATAACAGGCGATCACCGTTGCGTTATGCAACCAATTTATACTAGTAGTCTGTACTGTGTTTGCAATGCGCGCCAAACGTCGGACCACTCCCGAAGCGTCTATGTGATTCAGCCAGCTGGCGAGGCTTTACACGACATCATTTCCGGGTTTTGCCGAAATGACGCGCGCCTCGATACAAGCTTTGTGGAAACGCCCCTCCCATTACTCGACACAAGCTTCGGAACCTCAGCCCATTTCGTCCCATCACTAAAAGAAATCAACCGTGGGAGCAATTATTAGAAAATGGAAGACATACAAGACCACTGATAATCTCCCTCGATCTGTGGCTCTATGCAAGATCTCACCCCGTGGCGTCAAAATGATAACAAGAACGGTGAGCAAAAATCCCAGAACCACACGGGAGGACCTAGTGAATGACCTACAGAGAGCTGGGACCACAGTAACAAAGGCTACTATCAGTAACACAATACGCCGCCAGGGACTCAAATCCTGCACTGCCAGACGTGTCCCCCTGCTGAAGCCAGTACACGTCCAGGCCCGTCTGCGGTTTGCTAGAGAGCATTTGGATGATCCAGAAGAGGACTGGGAGAATGTGTTATGGTCAGATGAAACCAAAATAGAACTTTTTGGAACACAGGTTCTTGTGTTTGGAGGAGAAAGAATACTGAATTGCATCCGAAGAACACCATACCCACTGTGAAGCATGGGGGTGGAAACATCATGCTTTGGGGCTGTTTTTCTGCAAGTCCTCCCATGACTCATCTGTGTAAAGGAAAGAATGAATGGGGCCATGTATCGAGAGATTTTGAGTGAAAATCTCCTTCCATCAGCAAGGGCATTGAAGATGAGACGTGGCTGGGTCTTTCAGCATGACAATGATCCCAAACACACAGCCAGGCAAACAAAGGAGTGTTTTCGTAAGAAGCATTTCAAGGTCCTGGAGTGGCCTAGCCAGTCTCCAGATCTCAACCCCATAGAAAATCTGTGGTGGGAATTAAAAGTCCGTGTTGTCCAACGACAGCCCCTAAACATCACTGCTCTAGAGGAGATCTGCATGGAGGAATGGGCCAAAATACCAGCAACGGTGTGTGAAAAGCTTGTGAAGAGTTACAGAAAATATTTGGCCACCGTTATTGCCAACAAAGGGTTCATAACAAAGTATGGAGATGAACTTTTGGTATTGACTAAATACTTATTTTCCGCCATGATTTGCAAATGAATTCTTTAAAAATCAAACAATGTGATTTTTTTGGGGTCTTTTTTTCCACATTCTGTCTCTCATGGTTGAGGTTTACCCATGTTGACAATTACAGGCCTCTCTAATATTTTCAATTGGGAGAACTTGCACCATTAGTGGTTGACTTACTATTTATTTGCCTGACTGTATATATATATATATATGTTTCAAACGGAGTGGTATCAGTTTGGTATCGGTATCGGCTGATACTGCACAGCCAGGTATCGGAATCGGGGCCAAAAATGGTATCGTTGCAACACTAATATTGAAAATAATTCGAGTCTGAGAATGCTACCTTTGAAATTCCCTGGCCCGTCGCAATCAGCGCTGTCTTGTCGTGTTTGCCAGAGCGAGCAATGAAACAGGGCATAATCCACCCACCTAGCCAATCATCATTGCATTTTCAATGGTGTCACCACCCCCTGGTCTGCTCTCTCACAGCAGCTGATGTGTGACAAAATCAGACAACCCACGCTTCATTCAACTAAATTGTAGTAACGTGCCTTAACATCTTCAGTAATGGTAACGTCATGTGCAAAGAAGGAGAAAGTAATTAATTAGATTCCTCACTACTGAAAAAATTAACGCCGGTAGAAACGCCGTTATTAACAACACTGAATGTAAAGGGAGTAAATGTAACGCGTTACTATCCACCTCTGCAAATAGAACTGCCTGATCTTTGATGACTGCTTAGTTTCACTCTGGTAATGTATTTTAAAGTATGTTTAGAGGAAATACTTGCTATCAAACTCTCGGGAAGCATTGATTTTATCCTTTAAGTAGCGACTTTCTTCTTTGTTCCCCCTTTTTGCTGTAGGATAAAAAGAACTCAGCTCTTTGATTGGTTAGCTGCCACGTGCGTGTCACTTGTGATCCAATGTTTATCGTTTATTATAGCGACAGTTGGAACAAATGATTCCGAGTAATCTAATGAGTCTCCAGAGATTGACCAGCGTCACAGAATGAATTTTACTTGACATTGGCTCTGTACAAGCTCAATAGGCATCTGATAATAGAACTGATGTGTTGCTCCACCATATTGTTGACTTGGAACTGCAAATCTAAACTGTAATTTAGTCACCAGCAGCTAGAACACTCAGAGAAATGAGACAGCCAATGATGTGATTTTCAACTAAAAATGATTTTCTTTCTTTGTTGCCTCCAAGGTAAGGCTATGTTTTGTAGAGTAGGAGTCTAGGAAGGAGTTAGAAACTACACACATTTTTTGTTTTGCTTTAGGATAAAGCCGATAATGACAGTATGAATAAAAATCTGTACAAAGTCTTAGGAGAATAATATTATTTCTCCAATTGAAAGTGCTAGACCGTCAATGGGGAAAAATCATTTTTATGCTACTCTTGTCTCTACAGAGATTTATAATGAAAAGAACTCCCCTTTAGGGTCAAATTAAAGCATCAGTACAATGCATGAATAATTCAAATCAGAGTACACAGTATGTTCGAACGTACCAAACCATACCAAGCTATCATTTTACTATTATTCAGATGTTGTTATTATTTACGAGGTTGTAGTTGTAATCAATTTCTCTATTCAGACTTTCAAGCAACCTGCTCTTGTCATTAGATCCATCAAAGCGTTGAAATTTAAAACATGACAAGTGGGATAGTGACAGAGTGAGAAAAACATCTGGACTTCACTCCTCAGAGAGTATATCTAAAATTCTAGCCAGTGTTATTCTTTTTGAGAATATTGCTCAGGGAACAAACCCTTTGATGCATGATATTTCTAAATCCTGTGCAACATTTTACACTGTGTATTACAAATAACTGGAATTTAAGATTTTGTACCAATCAGCATTTCAAAGGAATACATCACCCAGCTAGAGTAAGAAGTAAAAAAAAAAGTTATTTTTCTGCTGCAGCACTGCCTTGCAATTGGGCTTTGATTACATTATAAGTATTACGATGATTAGGCACATTTACCGTAATTTTCGAACTATAAAGGGTACCTGACTATAAGCCGCCACCCAGCAAATTCGACACGGAAACGGCATTTGTTCATAGATAAGCCGCACTGGACTACAGTCCCTGACAAAAGTCTAGTCGCTTATCCATTTTGTAGAAACAATTGCTAATAACCTGACTTTTAATTATTCCATTGGTTTCAGAAATGGCTCATATGAAAGCTAAGACCCTCCCAAATGATGTATTTCACCCTGCAGATCTCTCAGGGTGAAAAAAAAATAACAAAACGTGTGGCATTTGCCATGGCCCACAGTTTGTCAAAAGGATGGATGCTGGAAAAGTGGGAAAAGGTGGATTTTTCCAATGAATCTTCCATTGAATTACACCACAGTTTCCGCATATATTGCAGGAGACTTACTGGAGCCCGTGTGGATCCAAGATTCACTCAGAAAACGGTGACGTTTGGTGGTGGCAAAATCATGGTCAAGTATGGGGGTGTGCGAGAAATCTGCAGGTTGGAAGGCAACATAAATAGTCTGAAATACAGACAAATCTTAGCTGCCTCTTATATTCCTAACCATAAAAAGGGACAAATTCTGCAGCAGGATGGTGCTCCATCGCATACTTCAATCTCTACCTCAAAGTTCCTCAAGGCAAAGAAGATCAAGATCCTCCAGGACTGGCCAGCCCAGTCACCAGACATGAACATCATTGAGCATGTCTGGGGTAGGATGAAAGAGGAAGCATGGAAGACGAAACCCAAGAATGTTGATGAACTCTGGGAGGCATGCAAGACTCCTTTCTTTGATTTTCCTGATGACTTCATCAATAAATTATATGAATTCTTGCCAAACTGCATGGATGCAGTCATGCAAGCCCATGGAAGTCATACAAAATATTAAATTTGGACCTCACAGCACCACTACTTAATTCGCTTATGTTATGTAACATATTTTTGTATTTGAAGTACATTTTTTTGTTCAATTTTCACACTACTTTCTGCAGGCGACAAAACTTTTGTCTTGCCAAAATTTGACCTTTAAGTCTTCATTAAATGAAAAATCTTTTTCAGTGGAACAAATATATTTTTGTACATTCAACATCATTTGGGAGGGTCTTAGCTTTCATATGAGCCATCATGAGCCAGTCATATTGAATAATTAAAAGTCGATTAAAACTTTTAATCGAGTTAATTACAGCCTAAAAATTAATTAATCGTAATTAATCGCAATTCAAACCATCTATAAAATATGCCATATTTTTCTGTAAATTATTGTTGGAATGGAAAGATAAGACACAAGACGGATATATACATTCAACATACATAAGTACTGTATTTGTTTATCATAACAATAAATCAACAAGATGGCATTAACATTATTAATATTCTGTTAAAGTGATCCATGGATAGAAAGACTTGTAGTGCTTAAAAGATAAATGTTAGTACAAGTTATAGAAATTTTATATTAACCTCTTAATGTTTTTTTGTTTTAATCAAATTTGTAAAATTTTCAATCAAAAAATAAATTGTTGATGTTGATAATTACACAATGCTCATGTGGTGCTGATACCCATAAAATCAGTCGCGCCCAAGCACCAGCAGAGGGCGAAAAAACACCAAAAAACATGTAACAAGTGTACATTACACTGTACGGTCATTTTAATCTGTTTGAGCAGGGCATGTGCATTAAATGCGTCAAATATTTTAACGTGATTAATTTAAAAAATTAATTACTGCCCGTTACCACGATAATTTTGACAGCCCTAGTTATTAGCAATTGTTTCTACAAAATGGATAAGCGACAAGACTTTTGTCAGGGACTGTAGACTATAAGTGGCAGGATTCGAAATGAATGAAAAAAGTAGCGGTTTATAGCCTGAAAATTACGTTATTTATATGAACATTTGCTTTGAACCAAGCTAATACAGCTTGATTTAGTTTGAAACCGCCAGAACTGTATAATATGTATACACTGTATTTTAAAATCGTCATTTGATGTAATTATTTTAATGATCCATCCGAGGAAACCACTGAATATTTTGATTAGGTTTTTGATTTTAGGCCTGTTTTTGTTTAAGGAAAAAAGACTTTTTGTGACCACCGAGAGCCAATTTCAACATATATTTCAACATGCAGAGTCACACTCAAATGGCACTGCACATGCAGGGTGAGGGCCATTAATCAGTGACGGGAAAAAAATGCCTCCAATGTCCCCGGCTTCAAAGACAAACATCAATTACACGGAGCAGCAGGAAAAAAAAATGCAACACACACACCGACACATTGCATGCACTTGTGCATCTGAGATGGACCCATCAGTCATTCCATGACATACAGTATCTGAGGGAAGAATGAAAGACATGAACACGTACCCACGATTAACCAAAGAAATGAATACACACATCTCATCTTTATCTGTTGGATGATCTCGATCAGTTCCATCTCCGTAGGCATGTAGCCCATGGTCCTCATGCAGTCGGCAATGTCTTTGTAATGTATGAAGCCATCCGCGTCGTAGTCAAACTCCTTGAAGGCCTCTCGTAATTCTAACACACAAGGACACACGCACATATATCGCGATCGTCAAAATGGTTTCACAAGAGTTCAACAGAAATAAACTTGTCAATACTAGGTGTGTCTGAATAGTTCTAGGGCTGGTGTCACAAAAGATACATTTCAAACCTAATGTGTGAGTTTACCCCTTCAGCTGCTACGTACTGTTATACACAGTGATGAGCAGAGCGGGTGTTGATAAGAGCAACAAAACCAGACTTGCAGAGATGAGTCACGGATTGTCGAACGCGAGCTGGAGATCAAATGCCAGAGCTGTAAGGGGCCAAGGCTGAAGAAAATATGATGGTTGATGTTCATAACAATCCAAACAATCAACCACTCTTTTACCAAGATACCCTGCTGCGTTTTCTTTATACATTGTATGAAATGAAAATTGTGGTAGGACAACTACTGGCGACATTACCATGACAACATGCCTGCGCACAAAAGAGTTCCCGACTGAGTAGACCGTTTTTTTCAGCCCCCTTACTCGACTGACATAGCTTTGTGTGATGTTTTTTTCTGCTTACCCACACTCAAGTTTTGGACAACATAGAAATTTTGTGACTTATAATTCTGGAACTTCTCTGACACACAACATATTCATCTTAAAAACCAAAAATAATAATAGAAATTTACATAGTGGATGAAATATGTTATTCCTTGGAACCATTGGCAAACTACTTCAAAACCATCAATTATATATCACAGCTGAATTTAATTAGATATTTATAAAAAGGGTTAGAGAGTTAAAACCTATATTTAATCAGGAATTCTGTGGCATTGTTTATTTTATTTAATTTTTTAAAACTATATTCAAGATTGGAATTAACAATTGAACACTTTGGGCGCTTTCTCACTAGCGCTGTTTGGTCATTTTTAAACAGACCAGAGTTCTTTTTAACAGATAGTCCGCTTCGTTTTGTAAATGTGCACACGCATCCGAACTCTAGGTCGGACCAAATAAACGAACTCTGGTCCGCTCAAAAATGGTAGGTCTCGGTCCGCTTTAAGCGCACCCTGATTCACTTGTGAATGCAAGCGGAGCAGGGTGCGCTTGTGCTACATTACGTGCATCGACACACTACGCCACCGCCCCTTCGCTCCGCGAGGTATTTCCTCATCTAAATTTGTCCAATCAGTGAGTGTGCTTTTCGTCCATGTAATGCTACTGGGAAAGTTCGTTGGTGTAGTGTGAATACGGAACCTTTTCAACAAGTCATCTACAAGTGTAGATGCAAGGTACAGTGCCTGCCATAATTATTGGCACCACTGAAAAAGATGTGATTTTTTGCTTCTAATATTTTTTTTAATGCAAACAATGTGGGACCTTAATGGAAAAAAAGATTCTCACACAAAAATACACACGGTCCCAGGCTTCAACTGGGACCGTGTGCTTTGGTCAGATGGGACCAAGAATGAGCTTTTTGGCAACAAACACTCTAAGGCTACGTTCATACTACAGGTCTTAATGCACGAATCCGATTTTTTGTCATATCCGTTTTTTTGGCGTGCCCGTTCAGACTGCCTTTATCCATTGAGACCGTTCAAGTATTACGCATGCACACTAATTCGCAGTCCGACACCCGCGAAGCAAGAAGACCCGCATGCGCAGAACCATCAAAACAAATGACAGACGTCATCCGTCATTCCAGGGATATCATATTTTGCTTTTCAAAAGGTGGACACAAATAACAGACATAAATAATCCCCGTTTAGGCAAATATTCAAAGTTTATATGGATCGATAGCATGCACGCACTGCCCGTGCACGTCACACACACATACGGGCAGTTTGTCCCGACTCTCAGCCGTGGAGGCAATGTTGAAATATTGCTCACTTGGAACAGAGAGAAAACTGAGCATTCTCAGGCTTATCCTCAACCCATTTTTATTTTTTATGACTGTTGTCAAGCTCAGCTCTTCCTCAAAAGTCGTGTTCACTGCAAGCTAGGCGCTAATAACGCACAGGTGCATCGCTACGGTAACGACTCTCTCGCTATTTGATGACGTAATTGCTGCATTAAATCCGATTTGCGGGACTGGACAGTACAGACCGCCGCGACAGTCTGGAAAAATGTGGCCCAGATCGGATTTAGACCACATACGAAAGTGACCTAGATCGGATTTGAAATGGTCCCGTTCTATGCGACTTGTCACGTTCAGACCGTCAAGTTAATGCCTCACTCGAGTCGGAAAAACACGAAAAAATCAGATTCGTGCATTAAGACCTGTAGTATGAACGTAGCCTAAGTGGGTCTGGCGTGCCAAGAAAGATGCACATGCTGAAAAGCACCTCATACCCACTGTGAAGTATGGGGGTGGGTCAGTAATGCTGTGGGGCTGTTTCGCTTCCAAAGGCCCTGGGAACCTTGTTAGGGTGTGAAGCGGTATGCTTTGTTAAGAGTTTTTATTGTCCAAATTGCTGTTGGCTCGTGCTACTCTCTGTGAACTCTCATGCACTCTCTCTTGAACCGGAACGCGCGCGGCTCTTTATAATGTCTAGTCACGTGACTGTGACGCAGCCGGTAACGCGCTCGGCCAATCAGACACACAATTAAAGTGGGTGAATTTTGTCAACAAAAGGGTCACCACAGGTGCATGGCATCATGAATGCTTTGAAATACCAGGACATTTTAAATCAAAATGCCCTCTGCCCGAAAGCTGAAGATGGGTCGTCACTGGGTCTTTCAGCAAGACAATGACCCTAAACATATGGCCAAATCTACACAGAAATGGTTCACCAGACACAAAATCAAGCTCCTCTCATGGCCATCTCAATCCCCAGACCTTGTTTTGTTGGCAAAAGGGGGTTGTACAAAGTATTAACACCAGGGGTGCTAATAATTGTGACACACATTATTTGATGTCAAATAATTTTTTCTTGATGTGGGATTTTTTTCCCCACTGAATGAATGCACTAGTATTGAAGGTTGGATTTTTCTCTTTTTTTCCATTAAGGTCCCATATTATTTGGAAAAAAAAAAAAAAAAAAAGTATTAGAAGCCAAAAAACACAGCACTGTAGCTCTCCAACCAGACCCTGGTCATCTTAGTCTAATGCAGTACTTCTCAAATGGTGGGGCGCGCCCCCCCAGGGGGGCGCAGAGCGATGCCAGGGGGGGCGCGAGTGACCTCGGGGAACATGCTTTTTTTTTTTTTTTTTTTTTTTTTTTTTTTTTTTGCCGTACTAGAATAAAGTGTACTTGCACATCCACTCCGTGGGTGGCAGTGGCGCTCTCATTTTCAAAGTGCGTGCAGTATTTTTGAAGTAAGCAAGAGCACACGGAAGAGACTCATGCAGAGCTGGACTCACGCAGCGACCCACTGTCTTAGTGTCTTCTTCGGTTCTCACGTGTCCGGCCGATAAGTGCCGTTTTCGGCTTGGGATCGTCACGACCACCGCCCTCACCTACGGTTCTCCCTCGGCCGCCGAGAATGCGCTTTTTTCGGGCCGTTTGTCTTTGACTTTCAATATAGTGGAAAATGAGGAAAGACCACTGTTTACTGAGTCTAAAAATGATTATAGCGGAGAAGCCAAATCAGTTAAGACGCCACTTAAAGACATTAGACCTCAATCTCATTGATAAGCCGCTTGACTATTTTTCAGCGAAAATGTGCCGAATACTGCCAATTTTCACAATCGTCCCGCTTTGTCAGTGTTATATCAGTAAACCAGTGAGCACTGTGGTGAATCAGCGAAAATAAAAACTTTCCTTCTGTCCAAAGACACCCCCCCCCCTTTCTATTCAGTTTTGTTTTTTTTTCGGTCAAAGTTTTTGGCATGTTGTCCTGAAGAGTAAATGTTTCTAATCAATTTGAATTTGTCATTATTTACTGATTTTATTACATTTTATTTTTCAGTATCAAATGGTCAAAAATGTACCTTGAGTGTATTTTTACAGTTTGGATGTGACTTTTTTTTTTTTTTTTTTTTTTAACTTCAGGCAAATTGATGCGCGTTAAGTCTTTTCTGTTACAAGCAACACAATGTTAAAAAAGTTATACTTTATTATAAGTTGATCTATGTTACTTTTTTTTTTTTAATAGAAAAAAAAGGACACAATGTTAGGCTGAGGCGTACTTATAATAGTAATATAGACGAATGATACTATTTACAGTGGCGGCAGAGAGTTGGGGGGGGGCGCGAAACATTTACGTCTTCCTTGGGGGGGCGTAACAGAAAATAATTGAGAAGCACTGGTCTAATGTGAAAAAGCTCTTTGATTGTCCCACTGTATTAGACTAGGGGTTTCAAAATTTCGGTTTGGGGGCCAATTTGCACCAAAGACAATATTTTCCAGCCCCTTACTGAACAGTAAAGTTTCTTTCGTAGTGTTCAAAACACATGTCACAATCCCAATATCGGCGACTGCGTGCCTGATCCGGCCTCAGATCGCCAGATCTGCACAGCACTATGACAGCCCAAATGATAGGTTACGCACGGTTTTGGGGCGGACCGTGCAGACTGGACGCGCTTAAAATCTGAAATTTAACGGTCTGTGTATGACATCACTGTCAGCGCGCACCTGTGGCCTATACTACGAACCGAGTTCAACCTCCCCAGAAGTAATCCAGTTTACCATCGGGTAACTGGAGTTGACAAAACCTGGTTGTCTAGTTTGTGGTCAATCGGTGCTACGACGCTGATTATGAGGTTGATTAGTCGAACCTGTGTCAACCCAGTCAGAGTTACTGCGCGTTCACATAAAAGGGGGCGGTGACCAGAGTCAAACACTACTTGTGACGACGGCACGGGCACCTTACTTCACGGAGGAGGAATGCGCGATGATCATGCGGAATTATGAGGAATTAAAATCCACCCTCACCGCGAAATCCAACACCGCTTCGGCAAGTAGAGCGCAACGGGTCTGTTGACAGCGAATTTACAGATCGTGTGATTTGTGAATGCGTCAATATGCCAGTTTACTTATGTCCATGAAAAGAAATAAAGCCTGCTGTCAGGACAATAAAATAAGATTTGGGACATTAACAGTAAGAAATAATTGTCACGCATCACCACACGAAACAGGATGATTGTATGTTTAGTCCCCTTGACTGTACGAATACGTATGTTCTTTTTTTTAGTTTGGGCCTAAAAAATCCAGCCCGACCCGAGCCGAGTCCGATCAATAAACTTGATTTGCAGGCCCGAGCCCGACAATCCCCCCCCCCAAAAATGTCATATTTGTGAGGACTCAGGAGAAGGAAATGCGGGGATGCCATGCGTTGTTGCGTAAATAAAAGCCCGTCTTTTGTAACGATTTTTCACAGTTAAACAAGACTGTAAGATGCATATTCAATAAACATTTATATCTTTTATATTTGTGCGTCTGTCCTATCAGTGGATTTGACATTTAATTTAATCTCCTCGAGTTGGCAGAAAAAAACGCAAGTTTTCTCAATGTTTAAATAGTCTACATATTTCTATGATTATCATAAATGCATCAATTTGAAGCGTTTCCATACCCCACTCCGAATCGCACGGCATACAGTGTTCTTACGCAGATATTCAGCATCACCGATGGAATACATATATTGTCCCTGGCGAAAGAGCGCACGGACAGGCACACACAATCTGCGCAGTTGTGAGGGCCTGACTCGGCGGGTTACATTAGTGACGTCTGCCTAGATCAGTTGGCACAGGTAAAGAATTCCCTCAGCTGAAAATCTATATCTTTCGTGGAGAACATCTTCCGGATACGCCAGCGGATTCTGGCGGTCCCGAAATACCCGTGCCCTCCGGAGAGAGCCCCTCACAATCCGCGCGCCAATGTCGTATGGGTCGTCCAAGTACGCTGTCATTGTCAGGAGGACACGTCCGCGGAGGAGTGCTGTTTAAATAGAGCGTGGTTAATTTGAATCATGATGTTAAGCAAGATCTAACTCTGACACGACCAGGTTTGGCGTGTGGCGTGTGTTGCCATGGCAACACTTCTCGGTTCCAACATATCCACCTTTCATAGTCTCGCATAGCCGCGAACTTACGTCGCACGTGATAAAGTTACTCTCGAAGTTACCCTGCTAAGCCAGAAAACCGGCTTCGTAGTATAGGCCACTGAAAGGCAACTAAAGAGAAGTGTACACAGGAGTCACGCCACATCAGCGGACGGCAAATTTGTATGTTAAGTGCTTTATTGAAAGCCATAATCGCATTTTGAAGTCACTGCTTGACTGTTAAAAAAAAGTTATTCAACCCACCTTTAATAAAATGGCCGATGTATTTAAGTGATCTGCCATGTCTGCTGATGTTAAGTAATTCAAAGTGTGTTGCATAACAACAAACAACTTAATTCAAGGTTTGTTGCATAACAACAAACTTTGAATGGAGGGAAAAGGCATTTACTCTGTGTTGATGTAAATGTTTCAAACTGAGCCCCTCCTCCTTGTGTTTGTGTATTTGTGTCACTGCCTTGATTGCACAGATGGGTGAGCCTGGGACCAGGTGCCGCTGATCATCATCAGCAGCTTACTTAAACCGGTCCTCTGCCTCACATCATCGCCAGATCAACAATTGACTGATGTGACTTTCAGCTAACAAAGAATCTGGTAATCCTGATACTGAGCTCACTTTTGTTCACTTTTTGTTGCCTCTGACTCATAAAAATAGGTAATCTTTAATGTGGAGTTGCTTGTTCCAATTAAATTATTTTGTGAAAAAAACAATGTATTGTTATGGTGCATTAATATGTTAGCATTAATAAATGGTATGAAAAAGAATGTGTGTTGTTATTAATGTATTGGCCCGAATATAAGAGAGTGTTTTTTGCATTGAAATAAGACTGAAAAAGAGGGCGTCGTCTTATAGTCGCGGTCTAGACGTTACACCCATTCACGACGCTAGATGGCGCCAGATATCATTGAAGCGATGTTCTGTCATGACAGATCTCAGCTACTCTCAAGTTTAACCAGTTTGCATTATTTTATTGGAATGTTTTTCCTTATTCAGATTTGTTTCAACACTACAGTTACAGTTAGACTTCACTTTGATGGTTTATGCAGTTATTGCAATTTTGTTGTTTTATCACAATAGATTGGTTTATTTACATTTCAAAAACCAGAAGCCATTCATTTACGAATGTGATTGCACTTTAGTTTACATATTTAAATGTTCAGATATTAAGATTTGAATGAGGCAAACTAACATGCTTTTTCTCTCAAATATATTGTTATAATCATTTGTTTCGGATGTACTGTAATTATTTTCTGTATAAAAATTAATTTGGTGTTCAAAAAGTCTTTTTTCAAACTTTAGTCTTGAAAAAGAGGGGGTCGTCTTATAATCAGGGCCGTCTTATATTCGGGCAAATACAGATTGCTTTTAATAGAACATTTTAATTTGCAATATAAACACAATACAGTATGATACATTGAACAAAATGGACCCCAAATTTAATCCTGAAAACGGTTTTGATTCAAATCTGGCCCAGACTGGGTAACATGTGTGCCAGATCCGGGCCATACATTAATGTAGTGTCTGCTAATTTGGACCAGTTCTGTCACAAAACTGGCTGCTGATTCGGCAAGTGACTCCATACCGAGTTTGGGCCATTGCTCAAAAAGACACTGCGGCAGATCCGTTTCACGAAATTGGGCCGAAATTTGCAGTACATCTGGCCCATGTCTGCTCTAGTTATATTTTGCTATCTGGGAAGCATAACTACACATACTGAGGTGAATGCAAAAAATAGCAGGTTGATGGAAGAGAGGACTGGACCACCCATCCTGCTGATGTCCTGAAGAACCAATGCTTTTCATATGATTGAGAATTGGATTACTTGTATTTTTTTTTTTTTTTAACAATTTCCAGCCCTTTTTTGAGGAAGCCTTGAAGCGACCTAGACTCGATCTCCTGCAGCCCCCTGATAAATAGAGTTTGAAACTCCTGCACTAGATGGTCCGATGTCACATTCATTCATTCATCTTCAGTAAAAGTAAAATAATTTTCTGTGACTGCTTCATTTTTTGGGGGGATCTTCCTTATCCCAATCACCGCCAATCTACAAGATTAGAAACGTGTATTGTTTTTTTTCTTTGCTTATTCAGATAATTTTATGTAATTTTACAATTCATTTTGACTGGGAGGGTTGCAGTGATTATTCTATTGCCGCCAATGGCAGTGAATGAGTTAAAAACCAAATTTTATGTTTACTTGGGTTATCTTTGTTCAATTAAAAAAAAAAAAAATTATGAGTGAATTAGTTAAAAACTATTTTATTTTAATTGGGTTATCATTAGGCTAAAACTACAGTGCGAATGTCATGTATTCTGTGTAGGTCTTGTTTTCAAGCAAAGACTTCATAATATATTGACGTGAAACATTCCCCATTTACTGTGTCACGCCTTCCTGAAGGGGGCCGTCCCACACTCCGCTTCATTTATTAGCAGTCGGTCACTTGCAGCGATCTAACGCCGGATTTAGGTTGAAAAAGTACGAAAACTGTACTGCATAGAAATAGGAAGGATTGTCTCGGGAGTGATTTGTTCGAGGATTCAAGGTAATTATTATATTTTTGGTACCATGCATGTATTTTGAAACCAGGGCCGGCCCAGTTTATATACAGACTATACAACTGCTTAGAGCCCCTGACCACTAGAGGGGCCCCCAATCTGGAAATTGTTCAATTTCTATTCTATTTTGTTTACTACAGTTTGCTTTATTTGACTTTTGTGAGTTTTGATACTTATCTTCCTTAACTTCTTTCTTTTCTCATTTAGAAAAAGGTTGGCGCTATCTACTGTCAGTACTGACAATCATTTGGGGTGAGAAGTTTGAAGTATGCGGTGCAACAAAATCTGATTAATATACAAACTATGGACGTATGGGTTGGATTGCATGTATGGGCTTCACAGTACACTGTAACGAAATGGTGGGCCAAAAATATGGGCCCCTTTGCATTATTTTGCTTAGGGCCCCCAAATGGCCTGGGCTGGCCCTGTTTGAAACGTTATGAAAAAAATCAATGGGAGAAATTAGCCGCTACAGCATTGGCATTATACTTGGCAATATTTATGTATAATAACTGCTAAATGCCCTTTTTTTTGTTTTTAACCAAAAATCAAGACTGCGTTATGTCCATATCTATAAATAATTCAGGGATTTAAGCATTTTTTCACAATAATTTTCAACGCAAAAATCTCTTTGTTGTACTAAGGGGGCCGCCACAACGACTTGCACATTCAACATATTTATGTAAAAAAAAAAAATGCTGGCGTTTTAAAAAAAAAATTTTTTTATGCTTTTAACCAAGAACCGAGACCGTTTTACGTCCATATCTATAAAGAATTCAGGGATTTAAGAATTTATTCACAGGAATTTTGAACGGAAAAAGCTCTCTGTTAACATATGGCGCCCGCCAATTTGCTTACTGACTAGCATCATAGTTCACAATATTTACGTAAAATAAATGCCAACTGCCGTTTTTTTTTTTTTTTTTTTTTTTTTTGCTTTTAACCAAGAATCGAGACTGTTTTATGTCCATATCTATAAAGAATACAGGGATTTAAGCATTTATTCACAAGAATTATAAACGCAAAAAGCTCTTTGTTTGCATATAGCGTCCGCTAATTTGCTCACTGACTATCATCATAGTTCGCAATATTTACGTAAAATAAATGCTAACTGCAGGTTTTTTTTTTTGTTTTAACCAAGAACCGAGACTGTTTTATGTCCATATCAATAAAGAATAAAGGGATTTAAGCATTTATTCACAAGAATTTTCAATGCGAAAAGCTCTTTGTTTACAAATGGCGGCCGGTAATTTGCTTACTGACTAGCATCATAGTTTGCAATATTAACGTATAATAAATGCTAACTGCACGTTTTTTTTTTTTTTTTTGCTTTTAACCAAGAATCGAGACTGTTTCACATCCATATGTATAAAGAATTCAGGTATTTAAACATTTATTCACAATAACTTTTAACGGAAAAAGTCTGTGTTTCCACTCGGTCATCTTTGACGGCGATAGGCCCCCTATGAATCGGCCCCATGTCCCGTCAATACATTATGAAGTCTATGGTTCAAGATAACTCAAGCACGAATAAAGGAATTAATAGGAAACTTGCAGAATATTTTTGCAATATCAAGTGGAAGAGGCAAGTCAGTTTTGGGGTATTGAGGCCAAAGGGGGAAGAGGTCAGAAAATTAATTCTGCAAAACTTTTTTTCATATTTTAGAGGAGTACCTATTCTAGCAAATATGGTATGGTGATGGTTTGAATTGGCTGCTTAGCCGACAGCCTGCTCTCTCAGAGTGCTCCTCTACTTACGGTATTGGCACGAATATAAGACGGCCTTGATTATAAGAGGACCCCCTTTTTCAAGACTCAAGTTTGAAAAAAGACTTTTTGAACACCAAATTTTTATACAGAAAATAATTACAGTACATCTGAAACAAATTATTTTAACAATATATTTGAGAGGAAAAGCATGTTATTTTGCCTCATTCAAATCTTAATATCTGAACTAGAGATGTCCCGATCCGATATTTGGATCAGATCGAACGCCGATATGGGCAAAAAAATGCGCATCGGTATCGGATCGGCCGGCACGGAAAAATTCCGATCCAGACTTCCGATCCAGTCTTTTTAAAAAGTCCGGTCCGGGTTTTTCAGCGCACCGATTTCCATAATCCATTCCAGTTTTTGCCTCAGTTTCCCTATAATCCGGTCCGCATTTTACAGCACCCCTTCAACACACTACATTACAGTCTCCCAATTTACCGAGAGACTTTATCGGTAAAAATGTCAGCTGTGTGGGATCATTTCACCTTAAAGGACGACAAAGACGGATAGGCAGAGTGCAACATATGCCACAATAAAGTCAAGCGTGGTGGTAAAGCTGTAAGAAGTTTTAATACAACCAACCTAATCAAGCATTTCGCAAAATACCACCACAAACAATATGAGGAGTATCTTCAAAAAACCGAAGACAAAAAGAAAGGTCCGAAGCAAATAACACTGGCAGAAACTTTTGCTATGCGTGACAAACTGGCACTCGACAGTCCCAAAGCTCAGGGAATAACAAGAGTCATTGCCAAAGAATTCATTCTGGATGACGAGCCATTATCTCTCGGGAGTAAAGACGCACCATCCAACACCACGGTACAACATGCCCAGCCGTCATTACATCCTTGAGCGATTCGGCCGTGGAAGATTCGAGAACGATTCACAAACATCCAAATTCCGATTATTGAAATATGTCAAGTAAAGCGGAACTAATACACAGCGCGGTCTTTGGGACGCAATGAGAAACGGACCACATTGCGTCCCGAGAGTAAACATCATGCTTGTCATAGACCCGGGTAATGCCAATGCTCAACTCACGGCTTTAGCTCAACTCATGCCGCTAGATAAACAATACAAGAATACCTGACTGCTGCTGACAGCCGCTACAAACTACGTCAACATCGTTTTACTGTAGATAATAGATATCATATGTACAGTATATAGAACTAGATGCAAGATGACAGACTCAACGGCGTTAGCAACACGTATATTGAAAACTATGCGATGCGTTAGTAAACAGCCGCCATCTTAAAGCAGAAGACTTCCCTAGTAGGCTTTTGTAGTGAACCTTACAAGCGAACCTAATTAACTTTTTATCTAAAATACTCCTAAATCGGCAAAATCTTGACTTAAATTTATCTTCAAAACAGTTTTAAAACTTTCACATGTCGAAAGTAGACAGAAGGGAAATTATGGGATAACGGGAGCAATTTTAACAACTTTAACAGTTATTTCGCAAAATTAAATGAATTGAATGTAGTTTAAAGCTGCTGATACAGAATGGGGACTTGAGTATTTTATTTACTGTTTTAAAATGTTAACTTGATACTGAAATAGTCGTTTATTTAAACCTGAGAGGCTTTTTATACAATTTTTGTAACTAATGCACGAAACATTAAAAGAATCTAATTGCTTGGGGGGTTTGTGGGATTTTGAAACTGAGGTTGTTTGTGTGTTTTGCTTTTTTAAGACAGTTTACAATATTATTTGCACATTTTACTGACTGACTATAGCATTTCTGTTTGTTATTTATAATGTTTTGTGTTTGTCACTGAATAAACAGGTCATTTTCTTGTTACCAACCATTGTGTGTTATTCAAACTCACCTAATTCAGCTGGCTAGTTGTTATCAAGAGTACTAAAACCCTTTTCAAAATGAGTCTGACAACTAAGTAAGGAGGCTAAATAACTTTAAACTGTAACACATGTATCAGTATCGGCCAGTATCGGTATCGCATCGAAAGTGCAAAACAATATCGGTATCGGATCGGAAGTTCAAAAACCTGGATCGGGACATCCCTAATCTGAACATTTAAATATGTAAACTAAAGTGCAATCACATAGGTAAATGAATGGCTTCTGGTTTTTGAAATGTAAATAAACCAATCTATTGTGATAAAGCAACACATTGCAATAACTGCATTAACCATCAAAGTGAAGTCCAACTGCAACTGTACTCTTGAAACAAATCTGAATAAGGAAAAACATTGCAATAAAATAATGCAAACTGGTTAAACTTGAAAGTAGCTGAGATCTGTCATGACAGAACATCGCTTCAATGATATCTGGCGCCATCTAGTGTCGTGAATGGGTATAATGTCTGGACCGAGAATACAAGACGACCACCACTTTTTCAGTCTTATTTCAATGTAAAAAACACCGTCTTATTTTCGGGCCAATACGGTATTACATTTTTTTGTATGTCTATCACTGTCATTGGCAGAGAATGAGTTAATATAAAGCTGTGCTGAGTTAAGACATTCACACGTGTCAAGTTTAGTCAACACGTCTCCAGGCAGATAAACTTCCTTCCCCCTGTGTAACAGTCTTATATCAAATGAGAACAGTTTGAGAGCTTTTTGCACTTGTCTCAAAGCTTAAGGGCAGAATATTGAAATGAGATATTGCTCATACTGTGCTTTTAGAACACAAAAGGGCTGTGATTCACCATATTTTTCTGACAGATGTGAGGCAAAGCAGACCAGAAGCTGATTGATGTATCTTTACAGGAAAAAAAAAAAAAGATTGTCAAAGTTCAATGACGCAAGCGACATACAGCATCTTACCATCTAACTCCAGGGGCATCAGTTCTCGCTCCTAATGCAGCACAAAAAGGAAAGACATTGGATTTAGCCACAAAACACCATTGGGCTGCCAGATCTGCAAATCAAGGTGACTTTAAAAGGGCAAATTCTCTAGAGAACACCCCAGCGATAATCAGTTTGTGACGACCACATTAGAATAACACGCATATCATGTCAGCCCAGCCGCACGCTGACAACAAACTCTAATGGGATTTCACCCTGCAACATTTCTTTCTCATTTGCAAAATGACGCAAGATCATACACTCCCACACACATACATGCGCACAAAACTGTGCTGCAGCATCCTGAGGGACCTGGCATACGCTCCATCTGTGTGCAGACAAACACACACACCCACACATAAACAAGTGCAATGGTACTTTGCTCCTTTGCAAAAAGACAGAGAGATGGCTGGGTATGCTTGCCCGCGAAGGCACACAAAACGCATTTGCATACGGTCCTGCGTGAAGCGTTCTGTATTCTCTACCTTGTTTTTGACATTTGCTCAAGCCGACTCTCCCCGTTTTTATCCTTCTGTTTCGCCCTGGCCACCCACCACAACACTTTACCTGAGAAGCACCACATAAAAATAATTTGGCAAAATTAGGGTGTAGTAAAGGTTGCGTATTAGCTGTAAAAGCTTTAGTTTGGCATGTCAAACAGGCAGAAATGAATCCTGAGGCGAGCAACTAAAATAAATGCGTTATTAAATAAATAAAATATGACAAGTTGTTTTTAAAGAGTGACAAGTGGCTTGTTTGTTGCCCGTGAATGTTAATTGCAAATCATTTGCCTTAATCCTCAAAACAATGCTCTCATTTGCATATTTGGAAACATGCACGCCGTTTCATTTGCATATGTTATCTTTAGATGATTTGAAAGATGAGACAAAAATTAAACGAGTAATCAAAAAAGATCAGCGCGCCCTAAATGATCATGAAAAGAAAATGGCTATCAACGCACAATTTGTCTCCCAAGGCTTGGTCACATTCACAAAGAAAAACGAGAAACATGAAAGCTCACTCATCGTCATATATGACATATGGAGATGCAAAGCTCCGGGAGATCTATAAGCTCAAAGAAACTCGACTGGCAAACCCATTTAGGAGGCATATAAAAGCTATGATCATTTCTCCTTTCATGCAACTGTACAGCATTTTACGGACGACATAGAACTGAAGCCTGACAAGTCAGAACTTGCAGATATTACACCCGCGGTCAAAAGTTTTGAAACACTTTATCATCCCACTGAATGGTGAAGTGTCTCGACACTTTTGACCAAGGGTGTATACAACATTCAAACATTATTATGTCAAGCAGACGCGGAGTTTAAGGGGGGTGGTGGCCGAAATGTGTCATTGCAAGGCCCAAATATAAGACGGCCCTGATTATAAGACGACCCCCTCTTTTTCAAGACTCAAGTTTGAAAAAAGACTTTTTGAACACCAAATTAATATTTATACTAGGGCTGTCAAAATAATCGCGTTAACGGGCGTTAATTAATTTTTTAAATTAGTCACGTTAAAATATTTGACGCAATTAACGCACTCCCTCCGCTCAGACAGATTTAAATGACAGTACAGTGAACTGCTTGTTAATTGTGTTTTATGGAGTTTTGCCGCCCTCTGCTGGCGCTTGGGTGCGACTGATTTTATAGGCTTCAGCACCCATGAGCATTGTGCAAGTAATTATTGACATCAAAAATGGCGGGCTACTAGTTTATTTTTTGATTGAAAATTTTACAAATTTTATTAAAACGAAAACATTAAGAGGGGTTTTAATATAAAATTTCTCTAACTTGTACTAACATTTTTCTTTTAAGAACTACAAGTCTTTCTATCCATGGATCGCTTTAACAGAATGTTAATAATGTTAATGCCATCTTGTTGATTTTTTGTTATAATAAACAAATAGTCCTTATGTACTGTATTTGGAATGTACATATCCATCTTGTGTCTTATGTTTCCATTCCAACAATAATTTACAGAAAAATATGGCATATTTTATTGGTTTGAATTGCGATGAATTGCGATTAATTACGATTAATTTTTAAGCTGTAATTAACTCGATTAAAAATTTTAATCGTTTGACAGCCCTAATTTATAAAGAAAATAATTACAGTACATCTGAAACAAATGATTAAAACAACATATTTGAAAGAAAAAGCATGTCATTTTGCCTCATTCAAATCTTAATATCTGAACATTTAAATATGTAAACTAAAGTGCAATCACATTCGTAAATGAATGACTTCTGGTTTTTGAAATGTAAATAAACCAATCTATTGTGATAAAACAACAAAATTGCAAGAACTGCATTAACCATCAAAGTGAAGTCTAACTGTAACTGTAGTCTTGAAACAAATCTGAATAAGGAAAAACATTGCAATAAAATAACGCAAACTGGTTAAACTAGTAGCTGAGATCTGTCTTGACAGAACATCGCTTCAATGATATCTGGCACCATCAAGCGTCGTGAATGGGGAGAGTAGCTGAGATCTGTCATAACAGAACATCGTTTCAATGATATTTGGCGTCATCTAGCGTCGTGAATGGGTATAATGTCTAGACCGCGAATATAAGACGAGCCCCTCTTTTTCAATCTTATTTCAATGTAAAAAAACACTGTCTTATATTCGGGCTAATACGGTAATTGACTTTCCTATATATGATTTAAAAATTAAGAGTTTTCCGGTAAAATATTGTCTATAAAAGTTTTTAAGCAATAAAACAAAAATGAATGAAATGAACAAAAAAAAAAAGATCTTATAATGGGTCAAAATTATTTTTCGAACGGATCATGTGACGAGCACCTTGGAAGGTCAATTGCTTTGCTTAGCTAAAGCCACCCGAGGACTGAAAAGGCAAAATGGATATACGTAATTTTTTTCAAACCTAAGCTTTCAAAAGCAACAACAACTACTGAGCAAGAACCAAGGATTGAAAATGTGAACCATGAAACGCCAGAGAGCACCACCAAAATGGTGAATGGTGAAGTTTCAATTTGCCCCACTAAAGATGCTAATTGTACAACAGAGCCACCACCCCTGTCTTGCCAATGTAGTTACCTCCGTCAAAAATTGTATCCCCTGACCGCCGGAGCGCACACACACATATTAGTTACGAGTTGTGTCGACTTATTAATTGAAGCCAGAAAAGAACCACAGTTATACAGTATATTTTGGACATCGACGTTTATTCAACTGGAGAAACTCCAGACAGGACTTGCATCACAGTAATAACATGGAACAATCCTGCCTTGTATCAACGGTTCAGGCTGCTGGTGGTGTAATGGTGTGGGGAATATTTTCTTGGCACTCTTTGGGCCCCTGGGTACCAATTGAGCATCGTTTGAATGCCACAGCCAACCTGAGTATTGTTGCTGACCATGTCCATTCCTTTATGACCACAATGTACCCAACTTCTGATGGCTACTTTCAGAAGGATAATGCGCCATGTCATAAAGCTGGAATCATCTCAGACTGGTTTCTTGAACATGACAATGAGTTCACTGTACTCAAATGGCCTCCACAGACACCAGATCTCAATCCAATAGAGCATATTTGAGATGTGTTGGAACAGGAGATTCGCATCATGGATGTGCAGCCAACAAATCTGCACCAACTGTGTGATGCCATCATGTCAATATGGACCAAACTCTCTGAGGAATGCTTCCAGCACCTTGTTGAATCTATGCCACGAAGAATTGAGGCAGTTCTGAAGGCAAAAGGGGGTCCAACCCGATACTAGCATGGTGTACCTAATAAAGTGGCCGGTGAGTGATATATATATATATATATATATATATATATATATATATATATATATATATATATATACAGTGCCTTGCAAAAGTATTCGGCCCCCTTGAATCTTGCAACCTTTCGCCACATTTCAGGCTTCAAACATAAAGACATGAAATTCAATTTTTTTGTCAAGAATCAACAACAAGTGGGACACAATCGTGAAGTGGAACAACATTTATTGGATAATTTAAACTTTTTTAACAAATAAAAAACTGAAAAGTGGGGCGTGCAATATTATTCGGCCCCTTTACTTTCAGTGCAGCAAACTCACTCCAGAAGTTCAGTGAGGATCTCTGAATGATCCAATGTTGTCCTAAATGACCGATGATAAATAGAATCCACCTGTGTGTAATCAAGTCTCCGTATAAATGCACCTGCTCTGTGATAGTCTCAGGGTTCTGTTTAAAGTGCAGACAGCATTATGAAAACCAAGGAACACACCAGGCAGGTCCGAGATACTGTCGTGGAGAAGTTTAAAGCAGGATTTGGATACAAAAAGATTTCCCAAGCTTTAAACATCTCAAGGAGCACTGTGCAAGCCATCATATTGAAATGGAAGGAGCATCAGACCACTGCAAATCTACCAAGACCCGGCAGTCCTTCCAAACTTTCTTCTCAAACAAGGAGAAAACTGATCAGAGATGCAGCCAAGAGGCCCATGATCACTCTGGATTAACTGCAGAGATCTACAGCTGAGGTGGGAGAGTCTGTCCATAGGACAACCATCAGTCATACACTGCACAAATCTGGCCTTTATGGAAGAGTGGCAAGAAGAAAGTCATTTCTCAAAGATATCCATAAAAAGTCTTGTTTAAAGTTTGCCACAAGCCACCTGGGAGACACACCAAACGTGTGGAAGAAGGTGCTCTGGTCAGATGAAACCAAAATTGAACTTTTTGGCCACAATGCAAAACGATATGTTTGGCGTAAAAACAACACAGCTCATCACCCTGAACACACCATCCCCACTGTCAAACATGGTGGTGGCAGCATCATGGTTTGGGCCTGCTTTTCTTCAGCAGGGACAGGGAAGATGGTTAAAATTGACGGGAAGATGGATGCCGCCAAATACAGGAACATTCTGGAAGAAAACCTGTTGGTATCTGCACAAGACCTGAGACTGGGACGGAGATTTATCTTCCAACAGGACAATGATCCAAAACATAAAGCCAAATCTACAATGGAATGGTTCAAAAATAAACGTATCCAGGTGTTAGAATGGCCAAGTCAAAGTCCAGACCTGAATCCAATCGAGAATCTGTGGAAAGAGCTGAAGACTGCTGTTCACAAACACTCTCCATCCAACCTCACTGAGCTCGAGCTGTTTTGCAAGGAAGAATGGGCAAGAATGTCAGTCTCTCGATGTGCAAAACTGATAGAAACATACCCCAAGCGACTTGCAGCTGTAATTGGAGCAAAAGGTGGCGCTACAAAGTATTAACGCAAGGGGGCCGAATAATATTGCACGCCCCACTTTTCAGTTTTTTATTTGTTAAAAAAATTTAAATTATCCAATAAATTTTGTTCCACTTCACGATTGTGTCCCACTTGTTGTTGATTCTAGACAAAAAAATTAAAATTTTATATCTTTATGTTTGAAGCCTGAAATGTGGCGAAAGGTTGCAAGGTTCAAGGGGGCCGAATACTTTTGCAAGGCACTGTATATATATATATATATATATCAGGGGTCGCGTTAACCGAATATTTTCCGTTGTTGACCGATTTTTTAAAATGGTGACGAAAAAAACTGAAGTCCATCCGTCATTTTGACCGGTTGCAATTCACACCCCAGACCACAGGGTGGCGAGTGAGCATATTAATTAGCTATTGTCTCTCTCGGTGCATGACGTCGTTGGCCTTACTCTGAAAAAATGTCAAGGCAACTGAGTGTCCGAAGTTTCTTCAAAAAGCCCCAAAACGACGATGGTGTGGATAAAAGAGGTGAAAAAACGGGGACTGCACAAGCGGGCACGCAATTCAAGTCCATGCGCACCAGGAGGAAAGTGTGAGACTACGTTCAGGCCACAGCAGGTGAACTGTTAATTTCATTGTTCCGTATGCTACATATGGTAGGCTACCTAGCTACTGGGGCCACAGTCAGCTGTTTTTGTCACTGCGGAGAAAAAGTTACATATTCATCTGCTTGATGTGTGATGGCACGGTGTGGATTCTCTGTTAAGCTTGTTCGGACAGAATATTAATTTAAAATGAATGAAAACTAAGTACTATTGAATATGTTGAAGCGGTATGCAATGTTAAGAGTCTTGTTAGCTGTAGGCGCACTATCCTATTCCCCTCACTATCCACTCGCGGGGGCCTGCGCTTGTCAGTGACGTTCCTTATTCTCGCTATATGATTATACAACTTTAACATTTGTTAATAATACGCTCTGTGTGTAGTATCATCCATCGCTTTTCCTTTTTAAATGGGCACTTATAAGCGAAGGCAAGAAGTAACAACGGGAACATTTTTAAACAGGCATTTCACGGGAGAGCATTTCGACTCTTTGGCCAATCATATAGCGAGAGCGAGTGGATAGTGAGGGGACCGCGCGCGGCTCTTAAGTGTCTCTGTCACGGGACTGTCGTAGCCGGTAACGCGCTCGGCCAAATGGACACACAAGTACGGAAGGTGAATTATGCCAAACAAAGGGTCACCACAATGTCATTATCATCATTTTAAAAATTTAAGTGACGGGTAAAAATAGATTATGACCGGATTTTTATGACCCTGTCAGTCAAAATGACAGACAACGAAAAAGTCTAGCGCAACCTCTGATATATATATATATATATATATATATATATATATATATATATATGTCATATTAATTTCTCAACAATGTTGAGTGGCCTTAAGGCAAATGTTTATTTTTCGCATTCCTGGATAGTTAAGAGATTATTAACAAGTTTGTATTTATTGTGTATTTTAATACAATTTTAGTTATGTTCAAATATTGAAAGATAATTTTGCTAATTGAATCCAACATTTATTGTGGAAGTTTTCAAACTGTCTCTTCAGTAGTTTTTGAAAACAAACAAATATCGTCCCTACCAATGTTGAGACCAAACCTACGCCCTTCGTCTTGTCTATCCCTTTAAAATAGGGGTGTCCAAACTTTTTGCAAAGGGGGCCAGATTTGGTGTGGTAAAAATGTGGGGGGCCGACCTTGGCTGACGTCCTTTACGTAGAACAATATATTTAAGCAAATTTTAGCAAGCCATTCTGCGTGTCACATTTGCTTTATTATTATTTTTTAATGAATAATTTCAACAATCTAACAACTAGCCTTTGTGGCGTACTCTTTTGAATCTTGGGCTCTTGCGAAATACTGCTGCTGTGGAATTAAACTAGCTTCAAGTTGCTTCAATTTATTGTTACGTATTTACCCTGTAATCTTGTTGTACATGTCAGTGTGTCTTGTTTGGTAATATCGCCTCACATTGAACTATTAAAAGCAGCGACTGCCTCTTTGCAAATGAGGCAGACACAGTTGTTGCGTATTTTAGAGAAGAAATAGTCCAATTTCCACCTATCCTTGAAGCGTCGGCCATCGTGGCTGATTGTCGCCATTTTAGAAAATTGGGAGTAAAGGGTCACACGGGGTAATGTTGCTTAGAGTGCTGCTGCCTTTTAGTGGGTAAATGAGGGGCAGCATTTAGTGTGTAAGCCACTTCATATGTTGGTAGCAGTACTGCTGACCAATTTATTAAGTCTGTGTGTGGGCCAGACGTTATTAATTTTAGGACAGAGGCTGGGGGCCGGATGAAATTTGTCCACGGGCCGCATTTGGCCCCCGGGCCGGACTTTGGATATGTCTGCTTTAAAATGTAATAGGTGGGATGTAACATTTCTTCCAATTCTCGAATGGCCCAGAAATGCATGTATTTTTGTCTTAGTGCAACCCTACAATGACAAAAGTATGAAAAACACAAAAGTGTTGGCAACAGGCGAAGAAATGTCTTGCTTAACTAGAAACTGCAATTTCTGGAGATATTATGATGGGGTTTAGCTGTGGTAGATACAGATCTATCAGGTCCTGTTGTCCTGTTGATTTGGGGACATTTCGGGGACACGTCCTGTTGATATCAGGCTACTTCCTATTAATTTAGGGACATTTGGGGGACATGTCCTGTTGATATCCATTTGGGGGACACGTCCTGTTGATATCAGTTCACTTCCGGTAATTTGGGGACACGTCCTGTAGATATCAGGTCATTTCCTGTGAATTTAGGGATATTTGGGGGACATGTCCTGTTGATATCCATTTGGGGGACACGTCCTGTTGACATCATGTCACTTCCTTTTAATTTGGGGACATTTCGGGGTCACTTCTTGTTGATTTGGGGACATTTCAGAGACGCCCTGTTGAGAGCAGGTCATAAAATGTCAATGGGCTGTAATGGTAAATGGTAAAAAAAAATCACAAGAACCTATGTTTTCCTGCCATTGAAAATGAATAGGAAATTTGGAAGTACATGGCTGTCATTGGCATCCCATTAGAAATGAATGAGACAATTTTTGGCAAATTTTGGGGGAACTGTACATTATTGCCAAATTCTGTATATGACATTTATGCCCCCTAGCATCCAGGAATTTTTTATGTTTGAATTATGCGATTTGGTCAAAAATTGTAGGACAAGTAGCGTTTTGAACATTTTTTGGTTTTTCTTAAAAAAAAAAAAATCACATAAATAATTACAGGCAAACGGAAAATTATGGAAGTCCTCCACCACTTCAATCAAAGTGTCAGCCCTGATGGTGCCTTGGGTAAGTGGGCCACATGGCAGCCATGCAAACAATTATTCTCTGCGTAATATTGTCAACTGAGTTGATCCACCAATTTCAACGCCAGCGCACACTCGTGCCAGCGGTGGTCCCACTCCTTCCAGAACTCAAATGCTAATCGCACTCATGATTAATATAAACACCTTAATTTTTAATATTGTTTTCAACGCCGCAACATTAAAGAGCTGAAGTTGCCTGGGGTACAATGACGATGTTTACATAATCGAAGATCCTCTGGTCTACAAGGGTATATTTAGACAGCAAGGTCAACACATTAATTGGATTTTTCTATCATCCAGAAAGGATTTGATGGCCGTGCGGACTCTCGACGCACCGGTCGCGACGAGCCCATTACCAGTTAATTTCATTTCGTCTGCCATCAGTTGGCCCATTGAGCAGCCTACTGCATCTCAAGCATGAAGACACATGAGACATGTGTTGAAGTTGACACACAAATAAACAATGGCTAAGCAGCCAAAACGCATGTACCCTACAGTTGTTCCTCTGACCAAGTGTAACACGGCTCTTCTGTATCTTCTCTTGCGGCTGTGTCAGGCATGCAATGCATCAACTCTCTTTCATTATCTATTTGTCTTGTCCAGCCTCCTCTAATGAGGGTTGACAGTAAACCTAGCTAAGGGGCTAATTAATCGTGAGGCAGGGATTAGGATCACTGCAGGATGGATGGTCTGCTTGCCTCAGCCGCATTGTCGCAAACAAGCGCATTGTGTAAGGGGACCCGACGTGGACACTTCCACCTGTCAAGTAGTGACAGGATAAGAGATGTGCACTGTACAGTGGTATGAAAAAGTATCTGAACCTTTTGGAATTTGTCAAATTTCTGCATAAAATCACCATCAAATGTGAGCTGATATTTGTCAAAATCACACTGATGAAAAAACTGTCTGCTTTAACTGTACCCACCCAAACATTTATAGGTTTTCATATTTTAATGAGGATAGTAAGCAAACAATGAAAGAAAGGGGAAAATTAAGTAAGTGAACAATCACATTTAATAGTTTGTGGCCCCCCCTTCGACAGCAATAACTTCAACCAGATGCTTCCTGTAGCTGCAGATCAGTCTGGCACATCGATCAGGACTAATCTTGGTCCATTGTTCTCGACAAAACTGCTGCAGTTCAGTCAGATTCCTGGGATGTCTGGCATGAATCGCTGTCTTTAGGTCATGCCGCAGCATCTCAATAGGGTTCAAGTCTGGACTTTGACTTGGCCACTCCAGAATGTGTATTGTGTTCTTCTGAAGTTGATTTACTTCTGCAATTTGGCTCATTGTCTTGTTGCAGCATCCATTGTCTTTTTTTGCTTCAACTGTCTGACAGATGGCCTCAGGTTTTCCTGCAAAACATCCTGATAAACTTTTGAATTCATTCTTCCATTAATGATTGCAAGTTGTCCAGGCCCTGAAGCAGCTAAACAGCCCCAAATCATGATGCTCCCTCCACCATGCTTCACGGTGGGGATGAGAAGTTGATGTCTGTGAGCTGTTCCATTATCCCTCTACACATAAAGTTGTGTGTTACTCCCAAACAAATCAACTTTGATTTCATCAGTCCACAAAATATTTTACAAAAACTGCTGTGGAGTGTCCAAGTGCCTTTTTGCGAACATTAGACGATCAAGAATGTTTTTTTTTTTTTAAGACAGCAGTGGCTTCCTCCGTGAAGTCCTCCCATGAAAACCCTTCTTGGTCATAGTTTTACATATAGTTTATGTGTGCACAGAGATATTGGACTGTGCCAGTGATTTCTGTAAGTCTTTAGCAGACACTCTAGGGTTCTTTTTTTACCTCTCTGAGTATTCTGCGCTGAACTCTTGGCGTCATCTTTGGTGGACGACCACTCCTTGGGAGAAAAGCAACAGTGCCAAGACAACTTCTCTGACTGTCGATTGATGAACATCCAGACTTTTAGGGTTGGTTTTATATCCTTTCCCAGCTTTATGCAAATCAACAATCCTTGATCACAGGTCTTCAGACAGCTCTTTTGACTGAGCCATGAAGCACATCAAACAATGCATCAAGACAATTCTTACCAGGTGTGTGTTTTATAGTGGGTTGTGCTGCTCTAAACTACTCATCAGTGATTGGGCACACACCTGACTTAATTTGTTTGGTAAAAATTGGTTTCAATTGCTCTTTAAGTCTCCTTAGGCAGAGGGTTCACTAACTTATTTTTCCTCCTTCTGTCATTGTTTGCATACTATCCACGTTAAAATATGAAAACCTATAAATCTTTGGGTGGTTTTAGTTAAAGCAGGTACTTTTTTTTTCATCTGTGTGATTTTGACAAAGATCAGATCACATTTGATGGTGATTTTATGCACAAATGTGAGAAATTCCAAAAGGTTCAGATACTTTTTCATACGACTGTATAGTGAAGATCAAGTGATTAAACCTCCCATCAATTGCAACAGACATCCAGTACATGTGGATTTGACGTCTATAATTGTTAATACAAGCCAATGAAATAAAATCATGAATAAAACGTTCAGGCAGATGAATCCCTTCGGTGAAGAGGGTTCTCTTTTTAATGTGAGTAAAATCCTCCCCTCCGATGACAAAGCACGATTTCAGCGTTGTAATGAGGTCTCAGTGGGGGCTTGTAAGGTTGCTGGATGAAAGCGATATCACCATAATGCTAATAACAGGAAGAACACAAAAAATACTCTCTAACAAGGGGCTGTTTAGCTGGATAAATGTTGCCTCAGCGCCATGATACTTACTCACTTCATTTCATTGGTTACACTGGGGAACACAATTTTTCAGGTCTAACAGCTTTCTTTGACAAATATTTGGGTGTGGAATCTAAAATTGGTCTCAGTTTTTCTCTATCACGTCAAATTTGTGAACTATAGAAAATAGTTTTCTTTATAAATATGAAAAATAATGTACTTAAAGTTGTTTTTGTTTCATAATAAAAACTACATCCAATGAAATATGAAAGAAATAGGCATGATTGCAAAGTTTATTTAACTGTATTATGTTTTTACGAGTAGTAACAACATAGTAAATGCGGAAAAAAACTTGCTAGAAAAAAGACAAATGCAAGTGTGAAATCTGGATGCCAATTCCAGATTTGTCAGTATAAATATTTGACAACACATATTTTTTTACAAATTATTCTCCATTATTAAATGCAAAATTTTGATACACCAAATAAATTCAACTCAATTTTACTGTGAACTGCTGTCATGCTTGAGGTGAGGTGAAACTCTCAGTGAGTGAAATCAAGAAATAATTCCACGTGTAAGATATTTTAGGATGGATCTTCATGACCCAAATTGTGAATATGCGGCTTTTTTTACCTGTGTTGTTGAGCTGCTTGACACAGATAATGGAAATCTGAGTGCCCAATTGGTCTGAACAGTCTTAACGTATCACATGGGAGTATAACATACTCCCATTGTGATCATTCAACATGCCTCGTTTATTAGGAGAAAGCAGCGAACAGATAAGGGTTATGGGGGGACTGAAAAAAGGAGAATAGTACCCCTTTCCCACTGGCCAAAAAACCCGTGTCAACCCGCTAACAATCGGCTTTTGGTGGCAGTGGGAAAGGTGCAGCGGCTCGCTTCGACCCGTGTCAATCGACCCGCCAAGCGACCCGTGTTAAAATCACCTCGGCTCTGATCGCCATGCAGTGTGAAAGCAAAACCCCGGGTCAACAGTCAACACCCTAATCTACGTGGTGACGTAGGCTAGTACGTGATGCGTCATAACAAAAACAAAAACCATGTGCTCTAGCCCGGATGCACATACAGCGAACAGTCGGTGTAGCAGCGTTAGCAATAGCCATAACAGATGAAACAAAGGCTCTTCTCCTCCTTCTGTGACGTACACGACTCCTTTCAATTTCAACCCATAATTCACGTCGCCTACGTTGCCTCAGCACAAGCAGAGTGTTGATCCTTTGCTGCATTTCGACCATTTTGAGGGCAGTAAAAAGCATGAAAACAGAACACAAACGGAAAGGAAGATTCTATGTTGCTTTGCATTGTTTACTTCCTTGAACTGAATGAATTCGGTCGCACTTGTCGAAGCGCATCTTAGCGTGGTGACGTCATGCACCTTACGTACGGCTGAGGAGGGGTTGGGGGTTAGACGGGTGAAAAAAAAAAAAAAAAAAAAGACACTTTTTTTTTTTTTTTTTTTTTGTCAATGGGAAAAGTGCCAAATGCAAATTGCTAGTGGGCTGCATCGGCTTGGAAAAACACGCGTTGACCCACTAGTTTCAGTGGGAAAGGGGCATAGGAGAGATTGACAGAAGAAGCACAAACTTCAACAACAAATTCATTGAACGCCAACACTAACTATGAATATGTTGGTGCTATCGTTAGCAAGTTGTATTTCTGGTTGACACCATGTGGGGGTGACAAAGGAGGAAGAGAAGGGGAGGAGTCATAGGCTGCGTTCCAATCACGGTTTGAGTTGCCATCGCTAAGTTGCCCTAAACACTTGCTATGACGTCACACGGAGGCCACTTGGAGGGCGGAGGGAAAGTGGGCAGAGGTGCAACGAAAGACGTAAATGGAACTCACCTGCCCTCGTTCACTCACAGGCAAGAACAACTGCAGTGGGGCAAATAAGTATTTAGTCAACCACTAATTGTGCAAGTTCTCCCACTTGAAAATATTAGAGAGGCCTGTAATTGTCAACATGGGTAAACCTCAACCATGAGAGACAGAATGTAAAAAAAAAAAAAACAGAAAATCACATTGTTTGATTTTTAAAGAATTTATTTGCAAATTATGGTGGAAAATAAGTATTTGGTCAATACCAAAAGTTCATCTCAATACTTTGTTATGTACCCTTTGTTGGCAATAACGGAGGCTAAACGTTTTCTGTAACTCTTCACGAGCTTTTCACACACTGCTGCTGGTATTTTGGCCCATTCCTCCATGCAGATCTCCTCTAGAGCAGTGATGTTTTGGGGCTGTCATTGGGCAACACGGACTTTCAACTCCCTCCACAGATTTTCTATGGGGTTGAGATCTGGAGACTGGGTAGGCCACTCCAGGACCTTGAAATGCTTCTTATGAAGCCACTCCTTAGTTGCCCTGGCTGTGTGTTTGGGATCATTGTTATGCTGAAAGACCCAGCCATGTCTCATCTCGTATTGCCCGTGCTGATGGAAGGAGATTTTAACTCAAAATCTCTCGATACATGGCTCCATTCATTCTTTTCTTTACACTGATCAGTCGTCCTGGTCCCTTTGCAGGAAAACAGCCCAAAGCGTGATGTTTCCACCCCCATGCTTCACAGTGGGTATGGTGTTCTTCGGATGCAATTCAGTATTCTTTCTCCTCCAAACACGAGAACCTATGTTTCTACTAAAAAGTTCTATTTTGGTTTCATCTTACCATAACACATTCTCCCAGTCCTCTTCTGAATTATCCAAATGCTCTCTGGCGAACCGCAGACGGGCCTGGACATGTATTGCCTCAGCAGGGGGACACGTCTGGCAGTGCAGGATTTGAGTCCCTGACGGCGCATTTTGTTACTGATAGTAGCCTTTGTTGCTGTGGTCCCAGCTCTCTGTAGGTCATTCACTAGGTCCCCCCGTTTGGCTCTGGGATTTTTGCTCACCGTTCTTGTTATCATTTTGACGCTACGGGGTGAGATCTTGCATGGAGCCCCAGATCGAGGGAGATTATCAGTGGTCTTGTATGTCTTCCATTTTCTAATAATTGCTCCCGCAGTTGATTTCTTTACACCAAGCGTTTTACCTATTGCAGATTCAGTCTCCCCAGCCTGGTGCAGGTCTACAATTTTGTCTCTGGTGTCCTTCGACAGTTCTTTGGTCTTGGTCATAGTGGAGTTTTGAGTGTGACTGACTGAGGTTGTGGAAAGGTGTCTTTTATACCGATAATGAGTTAAAACAGGTGCCATTAATACAGGTAACGAGTGGAGCCTCGTTAGACCTCGTTAGAAGAAGTTAGACTTCTTTGACAGCCAGAAATCTTGCTTGTTTGTAAGTGACCAAATACTTATTTTGCACTGTAATTTGGAAATAAATTCTTTAAAAATCAAACAATGTGATTTTCTTTTTTTTTTTTTTTTGCCGCATTCTGTCTCTCATGATTGAGGTTTACCCATGTTTACAATTACAGGCCTCTCTAATATTTTCAAGCGGGAGAACTTGCACAATTGGTGGTTGACAAAATACTTATTTGCCCCACTGTATGTGGTGCGTTAAAACAGGGCTATGCGGATTTCCAAAACCGCAACACTGATGGCTAAGAACAAAACGTGATGCTGACCGTAAGACTTCCTTTTAGTCATGCTACCTTAAGATTTGAAGTAGATGTAACTCAGATGTTTAAGTCCCCTCAAGTAAGTTGTTACTTTGAGCACTTCTCATTTTATCAAGTTATCATTGTTTGAATCCCACTTTGAGTAACATCTTAGATATTAATTTCAACTGACGTCCAGTTTAGTTTTAAAATGTTGAGTTCGGACAACAGTAGTACTTAACTGAAGTCCAATTTACTTAAAATTTTGAATTTTGAGTTTAATTTTTGGAGTTTTCAATCAAAACTTGAAAATTCACGTGGAATGCGTTGACATGAAATTTTAAATTATGCCAATTTCTTTTTTTAAATAGGGTATTAGTTTAACTTTCTGATTAAGACGCCTGTTTGTATGACGGTAGATGTCCAATCCATTTTGAAGTGTGAATAATCACCGCTCGCCTTGTCGGTCCAAAACAGATCAGGCATCTGTTCGGTTTCCACAGCATTGTTTTTTTTTTTTCTGTAAATATAAATGTCATACAGTATATTGTTGTCTTAGAGGAACATTTAAACATTGCAACTATATTTTTTCATCCATTTTGTCCTTGGCTATGTAGTATGTCCTTAACATCCAAGGCTTATTTCTCTCGCTTAAAAACTCCATCTACTTTCAAGTGGGTTTGCTTGCTGATTAGGTTGGCAAATCACCAAAATAAAGCAAAGCCAACACAGTCATTATGCTGTCGATTACAGCCTTTATGATGAAGTAAATTAAATTTAATGAATAATGCCACTGAGCTGGCATTACTGTATGAAATTCTACTTTATAGATCAATATGGGCATTGTGCTGAGACATAAGTCAAATAGGGCAATGGGCCAGCTAGGCCAGTTAGTGGAATTATTTCTTCTTGGTTTACCCCGCAGTATTCATTAGGCTGCTCTATGCTTGAATTAAAAGTCTGGTAAGGCATTGACTTTTTATGGTCCGATGACCAGCTCCAAATGTATAATTACTGGCTAGCAAACCAGGCTTTCATTTCAGTATTCTAACTATTTGCAGAGGCGTCACGTCCCATTAGGTAAACCAGGCAATTGCCTAGGACCCCCAGCCAGCAGGGGCCCCAGAGGGCCAACAGATTTAGCACACGCAGCTTTACTGCACTGTCGCAGCGACAAGTGTAGGGAGTGTTCCAATACCATGGAATCATTTGGCAGGTTATCTAACGATTCTGTTATCAATTCCAATCAGCTCTAACCATGTCACGTAGATTATACATGCTTAAGAAAGTCCAATCAGCTATTAATACCACATGATTGTTTAAAGAGTGACTCACCAAGCACTTTCTGGAAAGTCCTTGGGGGGTTGTTTTACGTGGATTTTCACAGGCCACCTCATTATTCATGTGACTACTTAAAGAAATGGTGATTTTTCCCAAAAAGTCTATTAATGGGTCTATCTTATTCCTCGTCGAATACTCTATAAGAAAAATATAACATATACGCACCTAAAATAATCCTAAACGGTTTTATTAGCAATTTTAATAGTCCTTTTAGCAAGGTTCCTTGGGTATGCGTACGTTCCCATAGCAACCAGTCCTGTTATTGTCCTACATCACAAGCGCTGCGAATTCTGGGAGCAAGAATAGGCGTAAGGTATCCGTCCTGTGCTCTGCCGCAGATCGCTGGCTGGGCGGCGGTGTATCGGCTGGATGTTACCTGCTATGGCGGGGGACCCTGCCCTGCCCTGGTGGGCCGCTGGGGGCCCCGTGGCGTGCCGTGTCGGCTGGGGGGCTGCAGCGGCGGTTTGTGGCCCGGGTGGGCGGACGGGGTTGGGGACGGTTGTGGAGTTGGTGGTGCGTCCCCTCTTGCCATCCCCGAGGGCCGGTAGATGAGCGCGTGGGTGGCCCGGGGGACCACCCTGGATTCCGGGGGGGGGGGGGGGGGTCGAGGGCTCCTTTGGTGGGCTGCGGGAGGAGGGATGGGCTGCGCTGCCCCCCCCCCCGGGCCCGCCCTCCCTCCCTCCTCGGGCTGGCTGGGTGGGGGCCGTGGCCCTGTGTCGGCGCCCGCGTGGCGTCTCCGCTCGTCTGCGTGGCTGCTGCGCGCCCGGCGGGGCTCGCATGCGGCTGGATGTTATTGGGCACGCTCGGGCGGGGGGTCCCGGTGCCAACGGGCTTACACTCACAAGGGATTCACACGATTACTGGGGTTCTAGATCGCAGAGATGATTTGTGTACACTCTACCCCTTTCTATCACTTAGCTTATAGACTCCCCCACCTTCTTTACCCTCTTTCCCTGGTCAACAGGCCCCCCGCATGGTGTCAACCGGAAATACATTTAGCTGACGATAGCACCAACATATTAGTAGTTAGTGTAGTTAGGAGTTCAATGTATTTCTTGTTGCTGTTTGTGTTTCTTCTCTTTCTTCCCGTGTTACTTTTCTTCTGTTCCCCCATAACCCCTTCCTGTTCGCTGTTTTGTCATAATAAATGAGGTATGTTGAATGATCACAAAGGGAGTATGTCAGACTTTCAATGTGAAACATTAAATTTGTTCAGACTATCCGGGCACTTAGACTTCCATCCTCCGTGTCAAACAGCTGAACAGGACAGGTTAAAAAAAAAAAAGAGAATAGGCGTAAAGTGTGCATTTCGAGTAGAGGACGGCCACTTGTTCAAATGTGTCATTATGTGTGCGTCCATGAACGAATGTAAGCACATCCATATGAGTAAGTGTGTAAAGTGCTTAGTTTTCGCCATTTTTATTGCCAAGATGACCGCACGTGCACGCAGCGCGCACTTGCACCCCCCCACCTTGTGTTCATTATACTGCTCGAGTATGTATGTGTGTCACGTGACTCAGAATGAGAGTGGGCGGCGAGCTGGCCTTTTTTTAATTGGCAAAATGAAGAAAAGTTATCCTTCTGGAAGCGAAAAAAGAAAGAAAAACAAAGCAGCAGAGGAGAAAAGAAAGCAAGACAGCGGTGAGTGTACTATGTTACTGTCGTCTTATGTCCTAATGTAGTAGAAGCACTGCAGACTAGTAGTAGTCGTAGTAGTAGTATTTTGATGTCCTAAACCAATTAATTGCCTTGACTTGTTGTAACTAGCTTGTTAGCATTTGCTAACAGCATTGCAGCATGCTAGCGTTTCTTTATACATAAAGATGTTACGTAGAACATAAAATCAGTATTTAGAATCAACATACACACACATTTTCATCTGAGAATTATTTAAGAAGGTGTCAGTCTCCCCCAGGGCAGCTGTGGTTACAATAGAAGCTTACATCCACTGAGTGTGGAGTGAATGAATAATGCAATGGAGGGAGGGGGGCACTTTGAGTGTCCTAAAAAGCGCTCTATGAGAGCGAGGCGTTATTAGACTTTTATTAAATAAGCAATTGCTCCAAGTCCAACTGTCCCCCTTACTTGCCCTCGCTCGAAGGGCCCCATGTTGCTTGTTGCCTGGGGCCCCCCGGGGACCCTTGCTATGCCTCTGACTAGGGTTGTTCCGATCATGTTTTATTGCTCCCGATCCGATCCCGATCGTTTTAGTTTGAGTATCTGCCGATCCCGATATTTCCCGATCCGATTGCTTTTTTTTTTGCTCCCGATTCAATTCCAATCATTCGCGATAATTTTTCCTGATCATATACATTTTGGCAATGCATTAAGAAAAAAATGAATAAAACTCGGACGAATATATACATTCAACATACAGTACATTAGTACTGTATTTGTTTATTATGACAATAAATCCTCAAGATGGCATTTACATTACTAACATTCTTTCTGTGAGAGGGATCCACGGATAGAAAGACTTGTAATTCTTAAAGGATAAATGTGACTTTGTATATTGTGACTAAATATTGCCATCTAGTATATTTGTTGAGCTTTCAGTAAATGATACTGTAGCCATTTAACTGTTCTGCCCAAATGCATGATGGGAAGTGCAACCATGACTGTGCGTAGTGGCACCAATTGATATATCTCCTCTGCGTTGGGAAATAACATAGGGTGTTAAGAAAAAGATCAACAACTACCTTGCTTCCCCACATTGCTTCCCACGTTATTTCTAATTGTTGAGAGAGGGATTGTTAGGCTTTAGCCAAAAAAGGCTCCAAAGACTGCCAAAATTCACTCTATTCATTATACGTTGCCTTTTAGCTCTATACAGTGCCTTGCAAAAGTATTCGACCCCCTTGAATCTTGCAACCTTTCGCCACATTTCAGGCTTCAAACATAAAGATATGAAATTTAATTTTTTTGTCAAGAATCAACAACAAGTGGGACACAATCGTGAAGTGGAACAACATTTATTGGATAATTTAAACTTTTTTAACAAATAAAAAACTGAAAAGTGGGGCGTGCAATATTATTCGGCCCCTTTACTTTCAGTGCAGCAAACTCACTCCAGAAGTTCAGTGAGGATCTCTGAATGATCCAATGTTGTCCTAAATGACTGATGATGATAAATAGAATCCACCTGTGTGTAATCAAGTCTCCGTATAAATGCACCTGCTCTGTGATAGTCTCAGGGTTCTGTTTAAAGTGCAGAGAGCATTATGAAAACCAAGGAACACACCAGGCAGGTCCGAGATACTGTTGTGGAGAAGTTTAAAGCCGGATTTGGATACAAAAAGATTTCCCAAGCTTTAAACATCTCAAGGAGCACTGTGCAAGCCATCATATTGAAATGGAAGGAGCATCAGACCACTGCAAATCTACCAAGACCCGGCCGTCATTCCAAACTTTCTTCTCAAACAAGGAGAAAACTGATCAGGGATGTAGCCAAGAGGCCCATGATCACTCTGGATGAACTGCAGAGATCTACAGCTGAGGTGGGAGAGTCTGTCCATAGGACAACAATCAGTCGTACACTGCACAAATCTGGCCTTTATGGAAGAGTGGCAAGAAGAAAGCCATTTCTCAAAGATATCCATAAAAAGTCTCGTTTAAAGTTTGCCACAAGCCACCTGGGAGACACACCAAACATGTGGAAGAAGGTGCTCTGGTCAGATGAAACAAAAATTGAACTTTTTGGCCACAATGCAAAACGATATGTTTGGCGTAAAAGCAACACAGCTCATCACCCTGAACACACCATCACCACTGTCAAACATGGTGGTGGCAGCATCATGGTTTGGGCCTGCTTTTCTTCAGCAGGGACAGGGAAGATGGTTAAAATTGACGGGAAGATGGATGCAGCCAAATACAGGAACATTCTGGAAGAAAACCTGTTGGTATCTGCACAAGACCTGAGACTGGGACGGAGATTTATCTTCCAACAGGACAATGATCCAAAATATAAAGCCAAATCTACAATGAACTGGTTCAAAAATAAACGTATCAAGGTGTTAGAATTGCCAAGTCAAAGTCCAGACCTGAATCCAATCGAGAATCTGTGGAAAGAGCTGAAGACTGCTGTTCACAAACACTCTCCATCCAACCTCACTGAGCTCGAGCTGTTTTGCAAGGAAGAATGGGCAAGAATGTCAGTCTCTCGATGTGCAAAACTGATAGAAACATACCCCAAGCGACTTGCAGCTGTAACTGGAGCAAAAGATGGCGCTACAAAGTATTAACGCAAGGGGGCCGAATAATATTGCACGCCCCACTTTTCAGTTTTTTATTTGTTAAAAAAGTTTAAATTATCCAATAAATTTTGTTCCACTTCACGATTGTGTCCCACTTGTTGTTGATTCTTGACAAAAAATTAAAATTTTATATCTTTATGTTTGAAGCCTGAAATGTGGCGAAAGGTTGCAAGGTTCAAGGGGGCCGAATACTTTTGCAAGGCACTGTATATAGGTAAAACAGCGCCATTATAGATTGAACGCAACAATCCGTGAGTAGGTCGTGCAGCGCATGCATTAATTGCGTTAAATATTTTAACGTGAGTAATTTAAAAAAAATTAATTACCGCCGTTAACGTGATAAATTTGATAGCTCTAATTTAAGCCAAAACTAAAGACTCTGGATGAGTGTAAGACATTTTGTCTGTAACGTTAAATACAATTAGAAAACGATTTAATAAAAAACAAATATATATATATATATATATTAAAAAAAGGCATGTCCAATATTTTTCGGGATGCCGATCGATCGGGATGCTGATCGATCGGGACATCTTTACCTCTGACTATTTGTATCTATTTGACAAATGCACCTCCTGTTAAAAAAAACAAGAACAAACAATTAACAATAAACTGAATTGAACTTACCTGTCCAAAGAGTTTATTAAGGTAGGCGATATAGGCAGCAGCCACGGCTGAGCTGTTGCTGAGGCTCCTTTTACCGCGTCGATGAGACTCTTTCTCGGTGACGTTGCCCTTTTTCGGAGTGGCAGGAGACTTTGAACTGTGAAGTAGGCATTCATCCATCAACCATCATACAATGACTTCATTCCTTCACAATTTACATAACCATTTCATGCACGGATTATGATTTCTTTCTTTCTTTATTTTTTTTAACCCTTCAAGAGTACTCATTGAACTCAATGGTTGCCACTGACGGCGCTAGACGTCCAATCTATTTTGACTGGGAAAACGTAAAACGTGGCTTGGGAGACTAGAACATAATGAGACGAATGCCAGTTTTCGTCTGACGAGACGACAACAAGACGAAAATGCGACATAGTTTCTGTCATAATGCGTGACATTTTCATATTGTACGTGGAGTACGTCAGCTTGCATCGTAGCAGTGTTTGGCACACGCGGAGTTTAAGGGGGGGCCGGGGGTGGTAATTGACTTCCCCTATATATGATTTTAAAATTAAGACTTTTCTAGTTAAATATTGTCTATAAAAGTTGTAAAGCAAAAAAACAACAAAAATGAATGAAATGAACAAAAAAGATGTTTTTATAATGGGTCAAAACTATTTCTCGAACTGATCATGTAATTAGCACCTTAGACGGTTAATTGCTTTGCTTCGCCAAAACCACCCGAGGATCGAAGCGGCAAGATGGATTTATGTAATTTTTTCAAACCTAAGCTTTCAAAACCGACAACAACTACTGAGCAAGAACCAAGGATTAAAAATGTGGACCATGAAACCAAAGGCGTAGGTTTGGTCTTAATATTAGTAGGGACAATATAACAGCATAACCTGCATGTACATTTTTTGCTGAGGACGGGACAATAAATAAGACCAAACATATTTGGTGAATGGGGGTCAGGGCTACATTGCTCACCAATATGAATCGAATTATTTGATAGGCTAAATGATTCATGCAAAATAAATCTGTTTTGACCTATACTTTCACACAGCAAATTTATAACGTCTTAATCTGATTTTTGTTAAATCTAGTCAAATAATTTTCTCCATCTTTTTTTGGAGTGTTAAAGGCTAGTTAACAGATTAATGCGTCAGATTCTTCCACTTACTTTAAGTAAATATTACTATTTGTTTGTATTGAGCCCATACATTTAAAGGTTGGTCATTTTTCACCTTAATCAAGAAAAAAAATTCTTTCAAAAAATGTTTTGAACAATATTCCTGAATTAAGAACATTTCTGACGAACAAGATTTTCTTTTAAGATGAAATATACAAACTTTTTGTTTAAAATAAATCTGTTTAGCATATTTTCAGCTAGCTGTTCTTCTTATTTCAATAAATCTCAGTGAGTAAAATTGACTTGAAACACTGTAGCAGTAGCAAAATTAGTGGAGTGTTCCCCACCTCCACAACGTCTTTTTACTTTAATACAGAGGCTGCTGCTGGCGGGAAAAAACTTTGAATATTCCTTGTCTTTGAAGGGGGCAGGGGAGGCGTCATATTGTATTTCTGTCGGGCTGTGAATGGGTGTGTGTGTGTATGTGTGTGTGGGGGTTTCAAGTCATCAGCCAATCAAACGTGCGTTTGAGGGGAAAAAATGGACTGGCACGTTCAGCGAGTGAAAAGGGGTCAGTTTAAGTTTGAACATAATGAAAGTACTGTAATTCACTTAATAATGGTAGAATCAATTCTATCCTTACAACATATAGGACGACAATTCACTTAATAATGGTAGAATCAATTCTATCCTTACAACATATAGGACGACAATCTAAATTACCTATATAACAACTAATTATATAATGCAAATAAGGTTGCTTAAAAGTTGGCGGGAATAATTTGAGCATCCTGAAAAGTTGGTAGTGTTATGTCCCTACCGTCCCTATGCAAACCTACGCCCTTGCATGAAACACCAGAGAGCACCGCCAAAATGGTGAGTGGAGTTTCAATTTTGCCCCACTAAAGACTGTAATTGTAAAACAGAGCCACCACCAGTGTCTTGTCAATGTAGTTACCCCCGTCAAAAATTGTATGCCCTGGCCGCAGGAGCGCACACACACAATTGAAGCCAGAAAAGAACCACGGTTATATATTTTGGACATCAACATTTATCAAATTAGAGAAACTCCATACAGGACTTGAATTCGAGTAATAACAGTTATAGGTAAAGATGCCGATCGATCGGGTCCGATCACATCATTTTCAAAGTATCGGAATCAGCAAAAAAATATCGGACATGCCTTTTTTAATACATATATATTTTTTATTTAAATCGTTTTCTAATTGTAATTAACGTTACAGACAAAATGTCTTACACTCATCCAGAGTAGTTTTGGCTTAAAGTAGGGCTATCAAATTTATTGTGCTAATGGCGGTAGTTAATTTTTTTAAATTAATCACGTTAAGTAATTAACGCATGCATTGCACGACCCACTCACGCATTGTCGCGCTCAATCTATAAAGACGCCGTTTTACGTATAGATAGCGCTAAAAGGTGGCGTATCATGAGTAGAGAGAACAGCCTTTGGAGCCATATTTTATGTGGCTTAAGCCTTACAATACCTCTCTCAGCAGTTAAAAATAACGTGGGAGACAATGTGGGGTAGAAAGATAGTAGTTGATCATTTTCTTAACACCCTATGTTCTTTCCCAACGCAGAGAAGATATATCAATTGCTGCCCCTACGCACAGTCATGGTTGCACTTCCCATCATGCATTTGGGCAGAAGTTAAATGGCTGCAGTATCATTTATTGAAAGCTCAACAAATACACTAGATGGCAATATTTAGTCACAGTATACAAAGTCACATTTATCCTTTAAGAATCACAAGTCTTTCTATCCGTGGATCCTTCTCACAGAAAGAATGTTAATAATGTAAATGCCATCTTGAGGATTTATTGTCATGATAAACAAATACAGTACTTATGTACTGTATGTTGAATGTATATATTCGTCCAAGTTTTATTCATTTTTTTCTTAATGCATTGCCAAAATGTATATGATCGGGAAAAATTATCGGGAATGATTGGAATTGAATCGGGAGCAAAAAAAAAAAAAGCAATCGGATCGGGAAATATCGGGATCAGCAGATACTCAAACTAAAACGATTGGGATCGGATCAGGAGCAAAAAAACATGATCAGAACAACCCTAGTTATAGGTCATCCTATGGGTAAAACAGTAAAACACTGCTTTTCTTTACGTTCAGTACGTATGTTACGTTATACCACGGGGAAAAAAAAGTTTTCTTTTTTGATGGATGGGCCATGTTTTAAAACCTCGTAGACAACTACATCAGCAAAACACAGAAATCAAGCAAATCAGTCCAGCGCAGGGGCTCTGCCCAAGGGATACAATTTTTGACGGGGGTAACTACATTAGCACGATACCGGCGGGTGTACCATATTCAATGGATGACGACCTTGACGAAAGGTATAGTTGTCCTAAGCACCCCTGACAACAATGATTAATAATACAGTGCCCTCCATAATTATTGGCACCCCTGAAAAAGATGTGTATTTTTAGCTTCTAATAATTTTTTAAAATTTGAAATAATATGGGACCTTAATGGAAAAAAAAGAGGAAAATCCAACCTTCAATACAAGTGCATTCATTCAATGGGGAAAAAATCCCACATAAAGAAAAAATTATTTGACATCAAATAATGTGTGTCATAATTATTAGCACCCCTGGTGTTAATACTTTGTACAACCCACTTTTGCCAACAAAACAAGGTCTGGGGACTGAGATGGCCATGGGAGGAGCTTGATTTTGTGTCTGGTGAACCATTTCTGTGTAGATTTGGCCATATGTTTTGGCTCATTGTCTTGCTGAAAGACCCAGTGATGACCCATCTTCAGCTTTCGGGCAGAGGGCAACAGATTTTGATTTAAAATGTCCTGGTATTTCAAAGGATTCATGATGCCATGCACCCTAACAAGGTTCCCAGGGCCTTTGGAAGCAAAACAGCCTCACAGCATCACTGACCCATCCCCATACTTCACAGTGGGTATGAGGTGCTTTTCAGCATGCGCATCTTTCGTGGCACGCCAGACCCACTTAGAGTGTTTGTTGCCAAAAAGCTCAATCTTGGTCTCACACAAAAATACACACAGTCCCAGGCTTCAACTCGTTTTCTGCCCGAAAGCTGAAGATGGGTCATCACTGGGTCTTTCAGCAAGACAATGACCCTTAACATATGGCCAAATCTACACAGAAATGGTTCACCAGACAAAAAAATCAAGCTCCTCCCATGGCCATCTCAGTCCCCAGACCTTGTTTTGTTGGCAAAAGGGGGTTGTACAAAGTATTAACACCAGGGGTGCTAATAATTGTGACACACATTATTTGATGTCCAATATTTTTTTCTTAATGTGGGATTTTTTTCCCCACTGAATGAATGCACTTGCATTGAAGGTTGGATTTTTCCCTTTTTTTCATTAAGGTCCCATATTATTTGAAAAAAAAAAAAAAAAAAAAAAAAAAAAATATATATATATATATATATATATATATATATATATATATATATATATATATATATATATATATATATATATATATATATATATATATATATATATATATATTAGAAGCTAAACAACACATCTTTTTCTGGGGTGCCAATAATTATGGAGGGCACTGTTTATTCTTTAAATGACCAAAAATAGTAGGCTAATTTGCCCCCAAAAAGGGTTCATTGTCTTATGTGTCATAAATAAATAAATAAATAACCAAATATAGTCACTTTTTCTATAAAGGGTTAAAGGTCTTAAATAAATAGCTGTCCACTTTAAGGACCACTGTCCCTGAAAAGGTTAAACAGATACACATTATTTGCGGGCGTACTGTGGGGGGCAAGATTCTCAGAAATCTCTTGCTACATCAAATCTACTTTAACATAATTGGATAGGATTGGAAAAACATGAACAGTTCAATCAGCTAGCACGGCTCATTACATTAGTCTTTGGAGAAATGGGGGAAGTGTCCTTTAATTTAGATCTTGGAGGGCTTGTTTTGCAGCTGATGTACCAATCAGTGAGTCAAATACAACCCTTCTCTTCATCAATGTTGATGAGAAACAGAGATTGAGAATAACCAGAATTTCTTGGAGAGGCTTAGCTGAAGAGCCTTGTTTTTAAATCTGCCGGTAGTTGGGGATCTGCTGGCTGCTGGACCACGGCCTCCTCGAGGAGACATGCTTGGAGAAGTGAAAAAACAATAACATAATTAACCATTTGAGTCGAGAATTCATTTAATCCTGCTATTTATATCGATAGTAGGGCTGTCAAACGATTAAAATTTTTAATCGAGTTAATTACAGCTTAAAAACTTAATCATAATTAATCGCAATTAATCACAATTCAAACCATCTTTAAAATATGCCATATTTTTCTGTAAATTATTGTTGGAATGGAAACATAAGACACAAGATGGATATATACATTCAACATACGGTACATAAGGACTGTATTTGTTTATTCTAACAATAAATCAACAAGATGCCATTAACATTATTAACATTCTGTTAAAGCGATCCATGGATAGAAAGACTTGTAGTTCTTAAAAAAAAAATGTTAGTACAAGTTATAGAAATTTTATATTAAAACCCCTCTTAATGTTTTCGTTTTAATAAAATTTGTAAAATTTTCAATCAAAAAATAAACTAGTAGCCCGCCATTGTTGATGTCAATAATTACTTACACAATGCTCATGGATGCTGAAGCCTATAAAATCAGTCGCACCCAAGCGCCAGCAGAGGGCGGCAAAACTCCATAAAACACAACAAGTGAGTGTTTCACTGTACTGTCATTTAAATCTGTCTGAGCGGGGATCTGCGTTAATTGCGTCAAATATTTTAACGTGATTAATCAAAAAAATTAATTAACGCCCGTTAACGCGATAATTTTGACAGCCCTAATCGATAGATAAAATGATTGCCCTTTTTTCTAAATATTTGATGTTTTTCTTCAAATCAATAATCATTTTGGCCCATTTTGGTAATATTTACTAACCTGGCTGAAGAGGATGATCGACTTTCAGGTCCTCCCTTTGAACTTTTGAAAGACATCTCGCTGAAAGGAAACAACAATTTTTAAGGATTGTGTTGTCTATTTCCTTGCCTATTCTTTATTCTTTCATTATACTCTTTTTTTTTTTTTTTTAGTCATTGCTTTGTTTGTAACTAGAATTTAAATAATTTATATAAAATGATAAAGATCTTAGACACCAACGTGACTTCAGTTCAATGTTTCTTTGTTTTGGAAATTAAAAAAAAAAATTGTCCAGTCACAAACAAAGTTTTCTTCAACCCTTTAAGACCAAACATGTCGGAGGCGACACGTTAACACATATGATTTTGAAGTCTCGTCACGCTGTAATTACGTCACCCACGTGCCGCTGGGTGGTCTCATTTGAAAGTGCAGAAGTTGAGGTCCACGCCTGTTTTTACTTGAAGTCCATCGACCAAGTAAATTGGGAGATAATGTCATTTGAGTTTTATAGTTTTATTGCACTCATAAATAAGCATTAAACGCTGCATGGACCATGTGTTTATGTTCATATTTCCATCATTTCTTGTCCTTTTTCAAAACTGAAAGCACCACGAAAGACTACATATCCCAGGAGGCGTTGTGAGGTCAAGAAGGACGGACGTAATGTCAACATTTTAATAAATTGCCTAGCGAGGGGCTACCTAAGGACAGGGAGGCGAGGTTGCGACTTTGAAACATGCGGAATGAATCGAAAACTAAATTTGGCGCAAGCTAATGCATTATTTCATCAACTCGAGGAAGAGGATGGACCAAATTTGTCGTTGTTTTCTTTGGTCGGCGAATTGGGAAGAGTGACAGGCTGTGTGACATAGCTCCGTGTCCTGTTCAAGGACAAACGAGTGGCATGTCTGAAAAAAAAAAATGCACTAGTTTATTGTCAATATTTTTGAAAAGACTCGTTTTCAATGTTATATTTGATTTTTTTTTCCCCCGCTGAGACTTCATTGGTTAAACTGTCTGCGTTGGATCGGTTTGAACAAAGACCAGTACCCACTGCAGCCCTTGAGGACCAGTTTGCCCACCCCCGATTTAAAGGTAGCAACCAACCAATACAAATTAAATTGAGTCCAGAAATGAACATCGACACACTGACGAATAGCTATTCACTGTCTGAAAAACAGTGATGGCAGAGATAAGGTCTACACTCTCCAAATATGCAGAGCTGGCGTGCCCACTGTCTGCACACCACACTGCACATTGCTGTATTTTACTGCCTTAAGCGGAAGAAGTTTGTCTTGTTCAGGGTTACTGATATGTCAACTAGGGGTGGGAACCTCTTGCTACCTCACGATACCATACAATTTGCAATAGAAGGCTCACAATAACGGGGATTTCACAAGATGGCGATATAACGATGATCGTAACAACCAGGGCTGTCAACAGACTTGCAGGGGTAAGAGACCATTATTAAGAGACCCCATGCCACCCAACCCCACCGCAACCCTGCCACCGGCTTGTCACGACAACATACGCAGTGCTTTTAACGCTTTGCAAACAATGACAGTGTAAATTTTAAAATTATTTGATTTGAGATGGACAGTTAAATTTTACAGACTATAATGTGATGTGACACAATACAAAGAAACAATTTCCATCTATTATCCCATGTAGGCTACAATACAATACAACAGAGAGTGCTATGCGTACCTGCTAAGCAACAAAACAGTATAACTAAACATCCTGTGCCTGCCCATTCCACATCCCTGGGGTTATCAAGCTCTCAAACAGTGATGTGCCTAGATTTTTTTGACAGCAAAGTCATTTATAACATCAGTGAAATCCAGTTTTTGAGCAAGCTCATGCTCAATGGAGAGCAATGGTGAGAGCAATGCTCAATGACTAGGTTGTTAACAGGTTCCTTTGTGCTGTTTCGGTGATGGATTCGTGTTAGCGTTTGCTATAATACACAGTGGGTTGTAAACCCAAGAGAAATCCAGCCGCCGGACCCAAGTCTGTTCAGCCTCGCACGCCTGCTCCCCACAGACTAACTAACTGATCTCCTATCACCTTCTCTCTTCTCGGCTCAACGCGAGCAGCATGTCTTGTCATACCGCAGCTCCATAGGCTACAAGCGGCCGTTGACAGACTCGAATCGGGCTTTGTTCACGGTGATTGCGACTGAAAACCGTTTAGTGTTAGCGGCTGTCGTTCACTTACGGACATCCCCATCCACAGCCAACTCTAGCCCGAATTCTCTGGCTTCTTGTCCCCCTTTTAAAACCTTCATCGTGTTTTCTCATTCACCTCTATGCTCTTCATCTCATTTTCTTTTCTTTTCTGCGCACCCAATTTATGACGACTCGCAATGTTTAGAGTTAATAACAATGACGGATTTTAATTTCCCGCTTCAGGGCACGTATGTAGTGTAGCCTTGAGTGCGCCAGAGCGGGGTCAAACCATTCTCTGCTAAGACAGGGGGGGTGGGGTGTTGTGCAAAAAATGGCAAAAATGTATATTTGAAATATTTAATACGTTAAGTTTATAAGTACAGTGGGGCAAATAAGTAGTTAATCAACCAAGTGCAAGTTCTCCTACTTGAAAAGATTAGAGAGGCCTGTAATTGTCAACATGGGTAAACTTCAACCATGAGAGACAGAATGTGGAAAAAAAACCAGAAAATCACATTGTTTGATTTTTAAAGAATTTATTTCCAAATTAGAGTGTGAAAATAAGTATCTGGTCACCTACAAACAAGCAAGATTTCTGGCTGTCAAAGAGGTCTAGTTTCTTCTAATGAGGTCTAACTCATTACCTGTAATAATGGCACCTGTTTTAACTCATTATCAGTATAAAAGACACCTGTCCACAACTTCAGTCAGTCACACTCCAAACTCCACTATGGCCAAGACCAAAGAGCTGTCGAAGGACACCAGAGACAAAATTGTAGACCTGCACCAGGCTGGGAAGACTGAATCTAAAACGCTTGGTGTAAAGAAATCAACTGTGGGAGCAATTATTAGAAAATGGAAGACATAAAAGACTACTGATAATTTCCCTCGATCTGGGGCTCCATGCAAGATCTCACCCCGTGGCGTCAAAATGATAACAAGAACGGTGAGCAAAAATCCCTCACACAAAAATACACACGGTCCCAGGCTTCAACTGGGACCGTGTGCTCTGGTCAGATGAGACCAAGATTGAGCTTTTTGGCAACAAACACTCTAAGTGGGTTTGGCGTGCCACCAATGATGTGCATGCTGAAAAGCACCTCATACCCACTGTGAAGTATGGGGGTGGGTCAGTGATGCTGTGGGGCTGTTTCACTTCCAAAGGCACTGGGAACCTTGTTTGGGTGCATGGCATCATGAATGCTTTGAAATACCAGGACATTTTGAATCAAAATCTGTTGCCCTCTGCCCGAAAGCTTAAGATGGGTCATCACTGGGTCTTTCAGCAAGACAATGACCCTAAACATATTGCCAAATCTACACAGAAATGGTTCACCAGACACAAAATCAAGCTCCTCCCATGGCCACCTCAGTCCCCAGACCTTGTTTTGTTGGCAAAAGGGGGTTGTACAAAGTATTAATACCAGGGGTGCTAATAATTGTGACACACATTATTTTATGTCAAATAATTTTTTGTTAATGTGGGATTTTTTCCCCACTGAATGAATGCACTTATATTGAAGGTTGGATTTTCCCCTTTTTTTCATTAAGGTCCCATATTATTTGAAAAAAAAAATAGAAGCTAAACAACACATCTTTTTCAGGGGTGCCAATAATTATGGAGGGCACTGTATCGTAGGCTATCGTTGCTTCCTTTTTGTTCCTGAATTATGTGTTGTCCTCTCCTGTTTGTTAAGAGAATAAAAGAATCTGTAAAAAGAGAAAATCAAGTTTTTTTCTACATTACCCTTTTTGCCCTCATTGCATTTTGTTTCGAATGTCTTTTTCTATTTTGTTTTAAGATGGGTGTCAATCAAACATTGTGCACATGGAGACAAGAAATGGAAAAAAAAAAGTGTAAGGAAAAATAATGCCTCCAGAGTCACTCAACATAACATAGTCACAAATGACCTCAGCTCATATAGACACCCCCACCTCTTTTCTTTAAAAAAAAAAAAAAATCAGATTAGTTCAAGACTTTACGAACAAGAGAATGGAAGACGATGAAGAAATTTGTCCTAACAGCTCGAGCGTGTCATCACTTTGATAATGAATGGTTTCACACTTTTCAAGTTTTCTCTCTCCCTTGTTTTGACAGGTAAAAATCATCTGTATGAAGGACATCGGCATTGCGGCTCACCTTCGTTGTCATTCATACTTAAAACTCAACTCAACACTGAACGATTTTCCAAGAAAAATAAAATTCAATGATGCCCGTGTGAGAGTTAACCCATGTTAGGAAAGGCACTCATTAACTCATTGGCTGCTAGTGACTAGACAAGATGCTTAACCCATTTTGATAGGGATAGGCTGGCAGCGGTCTTCCAAGTCAAAACAGATTGGTTGTATAGTACTGGCAATGACATTGAAAGATGAACATTCACAGCTAGCCCTCTTAGTTTGAATTTATTGGACGTCCTTGGTTGTCAATGGCAGGCAATATGATGAAAATTAGTCGCTGTAATAGTGTTGTCCGATAATGACTTTTTAACCGATATCCCGATATTGTCTAACTCCAAAAATCTGATACCAATATCGATATATGCAGTCATGGACTTAACATATTATGGTTGATTGTATTGTGATGCCCCACTGGTATGGAGGTAGATATGTGTCTTTATTATTCAATCAAAAAAAAAAAAAAAGTTGCTTCAATCAAAATATATATTTTCAATCGAAGAAAAAGTCACTTCAATCAAAACAAATGTGTTTGAATGCAAAAATAAATTTGAAACTAAAAACAAATGTATTTGAATGAAAAATTAAGTGTTCAAATGTGAATTTCTGAGTCTCAAATATTTTTTTCACATTCAAAAACTATTTTTTTTTGATTGAAAATAATTTTTTTTTTCATTTAAGTCAAATTTTTTTTTGGTTGAAACAACTTTTTTGATTGAAGTAATGTAGTTTTGCGGTTGGACCACATTTTGGCTAGGACATTTGTGTCTTTATTATTCAATCAAAAAAGAAGTTGCTTCAAACAAAAAATATATATATTTTCAAAAGAGAAATCACTTCAATCAAAAATGAAAAAAAATTCAATCGTAGAAAAAAAGTTTTTGAATGTAAAAAAATATTTTAGACTCAGAAATTTGCATTTGAACACTTAATTTTTCATTGAAACTGTTTTCTTTGATTGAAGCAATCGTTTTTGTGTTTGGGCCATATTATGGGTAGGACATTTGTGTCTAAATCATTCAATCCCAATAAAAGTTGCTTCAATCTAAAAATACAATTTTTAATCAAAGAAAAAAATCATTTGCAAAAATATATATATTTTTTGAATTTTTTTTTTTTTTAAATTTGAAATATATATATATATTTTATTGAAGTGTCACTTTTTGTGAAAAGCAAAAAGTTTTGAACGCACTTTTTTTTTTTGTAGGTGAAAATGTTTTGAAGGCAATTTTTCAATTGAATCATTTTGACACAAAGATCCAACTTCACCACTACTTCCGACATGTTTGAGTGACAAGTGACTACGCCAATGGCATAAAAGCATGAAGCAAGAATAATGGCCACCAGGGCTTGAGTGAAGTGATTATTCTTTTGAAAATATATATATTTTTAGTTTGAAGCAACTTATTTTTTGATTGAATAATAAAGACACAAATGTCCTAGCCGAAATGTGGTCCAAACGCAAAACTACAATACTTCAATCAAAAAAGTTGTTTCAACAAAAAAAAAATACAAAAAAAACGACATAAATTACAAAAAAAAAAAACAATTAAAGAAAAATTGTTTTCAAATACATTTTTTGAGTTTCAAATTTATTTTTGCATTCAAACACATTTTTTTGATTGAAGTGACTTTTTCTTTGATTGAAAATATATATTTTGATTGAAGCATTTAAAAAAAAAAAATTTATTAAGGCAACTTTTTTTTTTTTTTTTGGATTGTATAATAAAGACACAAATCTACATCCATACACTGGATGCTTTAATCATGATAATGCTCACATAACAAATCCAAGAATCTTAGTTTGGCAGTATTCATCAATTCATTCATTCATTGTCCGAGCCGCTTATCCTCATGAGGCTCATGGGGGAGCTGGAGCCAATCTCAGCTAACTATGGGCAGTCGGCGGGGTACACCCTGAATTGGTTGCCAGCCAATCACAGGGCACAACGAAACAAACAACCATTTGCACACACTCTCATACCTACGGATAATTGAGTGTTCGATCAGCCTAACATGCATGTTTTTGGGATGTGGGGGGAAACTGGAGTACCCGGAGAAAACCCACACAGGCACGGGGAGAACATGTGAACTCCACACAAGAAGGCCGGAGATCGGGATTGATGCCCGAACCACCTCAACTGGCTCCTCTCAGTGGAGGAGTAGCGGCTTGACACCGAGTCCCTCCCGGATGACTGAGCTTCTCACCCTATCTCTAAGGGGGACCCTGCGGAGGAAACTCTTTTCGGCCGCTTTTATCCGGGATCGTGTCCTTTCGGTCATGACCCACAGCTCGCGACCATAAGTGTATGTAGGAACGTAGATTGACTGGTAAATCGAGAACTTTGCCTTTTGGCTCAGCTCCTTCTTTACTGCTATGGACCGGTGCAGAGTCCGCATCACTGCAGACGCTGCACCGATCCGCCTGTTGATCTCCCAGTCACTCCTACCCTCACTTGTGAACAAGATACTTGAACTCCTCCACTTGGGGCAGAATTTCATCCCCGACCTGGTGACATGCATAATGGCCCAAAATCGATGATGAAAAACCGATGTCGATATTATCCGATATCATTTTAAAATGCAAATTTTGGACAACTCATATATGGATTGGGTTAGTGTTCTGTTTTTTATTAATTTCAATTTGATAAATTGTATTAAAAAATATGAAAATGATATTTTAAAAAACTAATCATAATGATTATTAATAATACATCAATAATAATAATTGAGTGTTAAAGGGATCCACGGATAGAAAGACTTAGTTCTTAAAAGACAAACTTTATGATGAGTTAAAATTATTTCATATTGAAACCCCTCTTGATTTTTTCGTCTTTACACAATTTGCAAAATGAGTTTAACTAGTAGGTCGCCATTGTTGTTGACTCTAGCTACATAAACATGTCATCTGTTCAACCCTTTCAATTTGAACCCGGGAGGAACATTAATGAGCATGACAGCACTGTCGATATTTCACAAAATGAGCAGCAAAAGCAAAATGAACTGGAAAGACTAGATGAGACGAGACGAGAGTAGGGAAAAAAAAAAACAGTGTTCTGCCAAAATGTGCTACACCAGCGAAACGTCCTACAAGACGCGAATTTGACACCCGAAGTACTACTGTGCGCTTTCAGCTTGGTTTTGTTTAGATACATACAGACAGAACATACTAAAGATGCCTTAAGCAAATACTTAAACATAGTAATCAAATAAGGGTGGTTTAAATATGCTACATGACTAATCTGGTCAACAGATATCCTGTAAATCTACCACAAGCAAACACAATGCTTAAAAGTATGAGTGGGAAACACATGCAAAAGTATTTTGAGGCAATGAAAAGGTAATAAAAGATTCAATAAAAACACAAATAGTAAGTACTCTCCGCTTTTAACCGATGAGCGCATGTGTTGGACGTCTCGCCGTGTAGAAGGAATTGCAGTAACCCGGTAGTGCCGTATTGGCCCGAATATAAGACGGTGTTTTTTGCATTGAAATAAGACTGAAAAAGTGGAGGTCGTCTTATATTCGCGGTCTTAGACTTCACTTTGATGGTTAATGCGGTTATTGCAATTTTCTTGTTTTATCACAATAGATTGGTTTATTTACATTTCAAAAACCAGAAGCCATTCATTTACGAATGTGATTGCACTTAGTTTACATATTTAAATGTTCAGATATTAAGATTTGAATGAGACAAAATAAACATGCTGTTTCTCTCAAATATATTGTTATAATTTATTTTTAAATGTACTGTAATTATGTTCTGTATAAAAATTAATTTGGTGTTCAAAAAATCTTTTTTCAAACTTGAGTCTTGAAAAAGAGGGGGTCGTCTTATAATCAGGGCCGTCCTATATTCAGGCCAAAACGGTATTTGTCGAGTGACAGTGACAATCTACATCAGGGTTCCCCAAACTATGGCCTGCGGGCCGGATACGGCCCGCCTCCACATTTGGTCCAGCCCCATGAACAAAAATTATTATTATTTTTTTTACAATAGTGTTATTTATTTCCTGGCTTTTTTTCGGTGAAGAACCCAGAGAGGGTTATTTGGTTATTATCTATCTAATTAATAGCGTTATTATTATTATTTATTTTTGTATTACATTATATTATATGATATCATATTATTATTATTGTTTTTATTTTATTTACTTTTGTTCCGTGAAGAATCCAGAAAGGGTTATTTGATTGTGGCTTTCTGAAAAACAATAAATGTTTACATTTAGGCACTCCTGCAATCGTCACACCTTTTCTGTTACAAACTGACCCCGGCCCTTTATCAGAGAAGGGAAAAGTTATTTGGCCCTCACAGGTAAAAGTTTGGGGACCCCTGATCTACATCATCACCCCGAGCATCCATTGTGCCCTCCGTAGGTCAAAAGATGTACTAAATATTATAGATCTTTAAATCAATGGAAACATTTTATGTGTTTCTGATAACATATTTTGGTAAAAGATAAAATTTGTGGCTTATTAGAGCCTACAAGTAGAGATGTCCAGATCGATCGGCATCCCGATCGATCGGGTCCGATCACGTCATTTTCAAAGTATCGGAATCGGCAAAAAAATCGGACAAGCCTTTTTTTTAATATATTTATATTTTTTAATTAAATCGTTTTCTAATTGTATTTAACGTTACAGACATAATATGTTACACTCATCCACAGTCTTTAGTTTAGGCTTAAGGTAGGGTTGTCAAATTTATCCCCTTAACAGCGGTAATTATTTTTTTTTTTACAATTTATCACGTTAAAATATTTAACGCAATTAACGCATGCGCTGCACGACCCACTCACGCATTGTCGCGTTCAATCTGTAATAGCGCCGTTTTACCTATATATAGAGCTAAGAGGCAGCGTAAAATGAGTCGAAATAATTTTGGCAGCTTTTGGAGCATTTTTTTAACTGGCTAAAGCCTTACAATCCCTCTCCCTACGATTAGAAATATTGTGGGAAGCAATGTGGGGAAAAAAGGTAGTAACTGATCTTTTTCTTAACACCCTATGTTATTTCCCAACGCAGAGAAGATATATCAATTGGTACCACTACGCACAGTCATGGGTGCACTTCCCATCATGCATTTGGGCACAACAGTTAAATGGCTACAGTATCATTTACTGAAAGCTCAACAAATACACTAGATGGCAATATTTAGTCACAATATACAAAGTCTCATTATCCTTTAAGAATTACAAGTCTTTCTATCCATGGATCCCTCTCACAGAAAGAATGTTAATAATGTAAATGCCATCTTGAAGATTTATTGTCATAATAAACAAATACAGTACTTATGTACTGTATGTTGAATGTATATATTCGTCCGAGTTTTATCCATTTTTTTCTTAATGCATTGCCAAAGTGTATATGATCGGGAAAAATTATCGGGAAATTTTTGGAATTGAATCGGGAGCAAAAAAAAAAGCAATCGGATCGGGAACTATCGGGATCAGCATATACTCAAACTAAAACGATCTCATCGGGAGCAGAAAAACATGATCGGAACAACCCTACCTACAAGTATTTTAAGAATGTTAAAATGTCACATGGAACAGCACAAACAGTTGATAATGGATGTACTGTGAATAGCACAAATAGTTGATAATGGATGTACTGTATGATGAGACAATTTGAGCCTGGATGTGATGATTTTAACTCACATTATTTCAGGGTAATGGAAAGGATTACTACTTTTGTGCAATGTTTTGCAATCCTCTATGGTTCATACACACACAAAAAAACTCAAAAATGTTTATTTCTCATGATGCCAACACTAATAAGGCACTTCTTGCACTAAGACAAGAACACTTCTTTAATTGTCCCACTAGGGAAAAATTCAATTCATTATTTTCATGCATATACTCGAAACACAAAACGTTGCACACTTGACTGCCTGCACCAAGAGGGAACAGACTTCTCTAAAAAGGTGGGGCCGGGCAGCTGTTATGTTCAAAGGAACATTGGCATTCATCGAAAGTAATATGACAATTGTAAAAACAACAACAAAAACACAATGAGAAAAGAATATGGCTGCTGTTAGCTGCAAGGAACATTGATCTGCAAATTGGAGGACTGGCAAAGACTTAAAGAAGCGAATGGATGAATGTTAGTGAGCCGGATTGATGTTCTGTCATGGACCCCTGCCATTCCGACTATCACGGCTTGATGATAAAGGGCTGCATTTGGTGTTTATGTGCTATAAACATAAACGCCTCAATCCACCAGTGCACATGTCACAAAGGCGGCGCAAAGACAGATCCCCGTGATCTGCTTCAGCGGCCACCACTCGGCCCGCCGCCTACACGTGAGCCCTAATAGGAAGAGACACCAAGATCAGCCAGTCCTCTGAATTACACCCGAACGCTTCATGTCCCGTCACCAAACGAACTGCATTGCCAACTCCCACTGGGCTACAATGTGCCATGACTGAGTAGTGATTGCCTGTCTGTCACGCTTCTATACAATCAGCGTGCATACGCTACACGCTGATTGCAACACGCTGCAAGCATGTTAAACTGTACAGGGAAGGGGGGATGTTCTTGTCCTTGTGATTAAAGTCGTGAGAAGCTCTCTAAAGTGTTGCTCCGCTTTTGACCTTCTACACATCAATCAGGACACCTGCACAATCCAAGCTGAGAGCTTTATACTGTGGGTAAAGTATCAAATATCAGTATCAGGTCATAAAAAATGCAGTACGGTTCAACAAAGCGGCTGTTTTATTGAGTGTGAGATTTAAAGGATGCTGCATTTTTATTTGACACCGGCGTCATAAGACCGTCATAATTATGACATGACACTGTCATCAGCATTAATGAATGCTTTAGGGCTGCAGCTATCGATTATTTTAGTAGTCGATTAATCGATGAACTAGTTAGTTCGAATAATCGAGTAATCGGAAAAGGAACAAGGAAAAATTAAAATACCTGAACAATAGGCTAACCTACTTGGCAAAAGTCCGCAAGCTTAAATTCTATAAAATTAGGGCTGTCAAACGATTACAATTTTAATCGAGTTAATTACAGCTTAAAAATTAATTAATCGTAATTAATCGCAATTAATCGCAATTCAAACCATCTATAAAATATGCCATATTTTTCTGTAAATTATTGTTGGAATGGAAAGATAGGACACAAGATGGATATATACATTCAACATACGGTACATAAGGACTGTATTTGTTTATTATAACAATAAATCAACAAGATGGCATTAACATTATTAACATTCTGTTAAAGCGACCCATGGATAGAAAGACTTGTAGTTCTTAAAAGAAAATGTTAGTACACGTTATAGAAATTTTATATTAAAACCCCTCTTAATGTTTTCGTTGTAATAAAATTTGTAAAATTTTCAATCAAAAAATAAACTAGTAGCCCGCCATTGTTGATGTCAATAATTACTTACACAATGCTCATGGGTGCTGAAGCCTATAAAATCAGTCGCACCCAAGCGCCAGCAGAGGGCAGCAAAACTCCATAAAACACAACAAGTGAGCGTTTCACTGTACTGTCATTTAAATCTCTCTGAGCGGGGCATCTGCGTTAATTGTGTCAAATATTTTAACGTGATTAATTTAAAAAATAAATTAACGCCCATTAACGCGATAATTTTGACAGCCCTGTATAAAATGCTGACGTTTTTTCTCCAATGCTCTTAACAAATGGTTCAGACTCTTATTACCACAAAAATGGCTAAATATACATATAAAATATATTACGAATGCATTAAAAAACATTAGCCCAAAGAAAAACTTAGCTTGCGTTGGCCTTAACAGGGAGCAGTTGGATCCAGCCATGTGAAATGAGGCAGACCAGAGGGCAACGTATCCACCCTAATCAATAAACTAAATGTAAACACTTTCAAAATAAAACATTACAACGCCACTTTAATTAAACGAATACTCGAGGCAACAAAATTTAATTCGAATATTTTTTTCTAATCGAATACTCGAGTTAATCGATTAATCGGTGCAGCACTAGAATGCTTATGTCCCGGTCTGATCATGTGATCGGAAATTTGGTCACTTTTTTTTTCTCCACATTTACAACATTATTTTGCAAATTAAATATTTCGTTTTAAATAAGAAGTTTTGGACCTGATTGTTTAAATCCAGAACTAAATATTTAATTTAAATCTTACTTATATCCTATATCCTAAATGTTGAATCAGGAAACGGTCGGAACTAAATATTTAGCTTAATATTTAAATTCGCATGACTGGAGACCGGAAGTAATGAGTAAATGAGGGGCTGAGAGTGACGTAATCACTCAAAATTAATATCTCAACCCCCCCATTTACAGCAAAACGGACCCGTGCTATGTTTGTGTTAGTTGTTGGGACACCCCCTCTGTTTTTGAGCTATTTGGTACCCTCTATTAGCCGTCGCAAATAGGCTAATTTAATTAAAGAAACCTGAACCTACCTTACATATAAAAGAATTGTAAATATCTCGAAAACGACAGCAGCGCAAACAAAACTTTTACAGTACAAACGATTGACATAATTTCTATATAGATTTGCGTCTAACCGGGGGGTGGGGTTCCGTTAGTCTGTAGTAGGGTTGAGAATCTCTGGCATTAAGCCGATTCGATATGTATCTAGATACACAGGTTACGATTCGATTAAAAAAAAAAAAATTTTTAAGGCAGAGCAATTCGATACAATTCGATACAGTTTAAGAACGATATGGGTCGATACAGTGTGAAAACGATACGATAGTAAACATTTGCTGTTTGTTCTTACAATATTTTAAACGGATAAAAAAGACCAAATTTCTACAAGCAAAATTAAACAACAAAAGTTCATACCAACTTATGTTTATTTTTGAGACATGAAAAAAAAATAAGGCCAACTAGATGACCATCATTTTGTTGGATGGGATTGATAATAAAATAAAACTCCAGTGACAGACAACAATAAAGTGCAGTGATTCAATCTCTGTATTTCCTGGTGTTTTGAACACAAGAGGTAGGTAATTTAATTGCAACCTTTCAACGTGAACATCTTACAAACTAAAATTATATGCAGGAGCTCTAGAAAAAAAGAATTAAACCTGCTAGTGTTATCATAATAAATAAATAATAAATAAAGCATAATGCTATTATTCTTTACCTCTGGTATAATTGGGGGAATAAAAACATGGCATTTTAGTCAGATAGGTCAATAATCATTATTTCAACCTTATATACAGCAAAGTCATTCGCTTATGTCTGTGCTTCCACATTTTAATTCCTCATCACTGTCCATATCTTTTTTGAAGGGCACATTTTTCTTGAGGAAGATCAACTGATCGGCATGTTCATGTTTAAGTAGACTGCGTTTCGTGGAAACAATATCTCCAGCAGGTCGTGCCATTATAATGGGTTATTTTTCAGGGTTAAAAACTCACGATCTCTGTCCCATACAAATCTGGCAGCCGTCTTCACTTCAAAGTCCGACTTTTGTTTCCTGGTCTGTTGAAAATCAATATCTGTCATTCACAACTTCCGCCTGGCAAGCTGGCGTCCATTGTTTTAATATGTGTGACTGTCGTTTCATTTGCTCTCGCGTAGTTATGACACGCCCGTCACGATCGAAATGCATAATGGGAAGTTGAGGCAACCACGACTGTAAGTGGTGGCTGTCCATGTTATATGATGTGTGCTGTCTAACTCAAAGTGCGGCGATCCTTGGAGTCAGCATGATTGAAGTAAAAGCTAGTTACTTGTCATGCTTCCACACATCGCTTGGAACATAAAACTAGCATAGTAAGAGCAAAACAAAGTATGAACTCTGATAACCAATTCTCACTCTCGCGATAGCCGAGTCCTTGTTCTACAATCGATTCATTTAAGATTTACTCGCTATTTACTGTTGATTGGTTAGTTTGCTATCGATAGAGCCGTATCGCTCGCCTGTAAAATCGGATATCCGGTCATATCGGTTTATAGTTCTCAAACTTAGTCTGTAGAGATGGTCACCAAGCACATACAGCAATATTCAAAGTGTAAATGTGTGAACAAATTACACTCACCGGCCACTTTATTAGGTACACCCGTCCAACTGCTCGTTAACACTTCATTTCTAATCAGCCAATCACATGGTGGCAACTCATGGTTTAAGACAACCTCCTGCAGTTCAAACCGAGCATCAGTATGAGGAAGAAAGGTGATATGAGTGACTTTGAACGTGGCATGGTTGTTGGTGCCAGAAGGGCTGGTCTGAGTATTTCAGAAACTGCTGATCTACTGGGATTTTCACGCACAACCATCTCTAGGGTTTACAGAGAATGGTCCAAAAAAGAAAAAATATCCAGTGAGCGGCAGTTCTGTGGGCGGAAATGCCTTGTTGATGCCAGAGGTCAGAGGCGAATGGCCAGACTGGTTCGAGCTGATAGAAAGGCAACAGTGACTCAAATAACCACCCGTTACAACCAAGGTAGGCAGAAGAGCATCTCTGAACGCACAGTACATCGAAATTTGAGGCAGATGGGCTACATCAGCAGAAGACCACGCCGGGTGCCACTCCTTTCAGCTAAGAACAGGAAACTGAGGCTAAAATTTGCACAAGCTCATCGAAATTGGACAATAGAAGATTTGAAAAAAGTTGCCTGGTCTGGTGAGTCTCGATTTCTGCTGTGACATTCGGATGGTAGGGTCAGAATTTGGCGTCAACAACATGAAAGCATGGATCCATCCTGCCTTGTATCAACGGTTCAGGCTGGTGGTGGTGGTGTAATGGTGTGGGGAATATTTTCTTGGCAGTCTTTGGGCCCCTTGGTACCAATTGAGCATTGCTGGAACGCCACAGCCTACCTGAGTATTGTTGCTGTTCATGTCCATCCCTTTATGACCACAATGTACCCAACTTCTGATGGCTACTTTCAGCAGGATAATACGCCATGTCATAAAGCTGGAATCATCTCAGACTGGTTTCTTGAACATGACAATGAGTTCACTGTACTCAAATGGCCTCCACAGTCACCAGACCTCAATCCAATAGAGCATCTTTGGGATGTGGTGGAACGGGAGATTCGCATCATGGATGTGCAGCCGACAAATCTGCACCGTGTGATGCCATCATGTCAATATGGACCAAACTCTCTGAGGAATGCTTCCAGCACCTTGGTGAATCAATGCCACGAAGAATTGAGGCAGTTCTGAAGGCAAAAGGGGGTCCACCCCGTTACTAGCATGGTGTACCTAATAAAGTGGCCGGTGAGTGTATGTAACTTATGTTTACCAGCTCTGTACGTGTGTGGAAACGATGAGTTGCAGTTACACGATAGCAGGCAAAGGGGGGGGAGTTGTAGTCCTCATGTCTACTTCCGTGAAATGTAGTCTACTTCCGGGTCTTTGTCTTGGGCTTCTTGCTGTGGTGTTGTGGCAATTTGCTGTGGTGTTGTGGCTATTTGCCGTCGTATTGTGGCAATTTGCGGTCATGTTGTGGCTATTTGCTGTCATGTTGTGGTGATTTGTTGTCGGGTTGTGGCAATTTGCTGTCGTGTTGTGGCAATTTGCATTCGTACTGTGGCAATTGGGGTTCGTGCTTTTGCCAATGTGCAATCGTGCTTTTGCAATTGGGGGTCGTGTTGTGGCAGTTTGCATTTGTGCTGTTTTCTTTTGCAAAGCGTTTGAAATTGGGGTTCGCGTTTTTTTCTTTTTGCAAAGTGTTTGGACTTTGCATTTCGCCTGACACCTCTCGGCCACCGCAGAAAATACTGTTATTTAGTGAAAATGAGTGTTAAATTGCGAATATTTACTCGTGTTCAGTTACATGGTGTGCCTCTAAAGTTTTCCTTGTTGTGATCCAAACATTGCTCCTAGTAAATCAAAAAAGTCTGTAATCCTGAGTACCATACAGTTTGCTGTGAATTTGTAACAATATAAAGCCATCATAGTGTACATTTAAATGGGTTGGCAGACATAATGCCCCGCTGAAGGAAACCATATCTACCAAACATCTCTTTTCTGAAATTATGAAATGTTATGACTCAAAACAAAGAACATATTTATTTGTTGAAATAGGTTTGTAGAATTGTTTTTCCATGTAGCTCACAGTTGCACTTTTCGATGACATTTGGGTGTAACAAAATATTTAGAGCGTTTGTTGTGGAAGGCTCTTGTTGTTTTCCCCAAAAATTGCTCTAATCTTGACTGAGCACAAATCCCATCAGAATAAACAAACACATTCAGACAGAACAAACACCCCACATATCATTGAGTAACATTGTGTGCCTGCAGCTCTCCTCTCTAAGTGGTCAATTGCTGTCAATCACAGAGAGAACACTCACTATTTTAAGATTTGAAGCCTGCTAATTGAAATAATGGACTTGCTTGGTGGGGAGAAAATATAATGGTAAAGGCTACTTGAAGGGTCTGACTGAAGTGTATGGGATTAGGATCTGAATAGAAAGTCTAAATACAGTATACTCCACAGGATCCACTGGAGTGGAGGAGTCTGCATTTATTACTGCAGTGATATGTAAGCATTGACCATTTTTATGTTGACCATCATCAATGATCAGAAAGCTGCAACAGAGATGAACCTGTGTTGTATAGAAATTGCTTCATAATTAGCAGTGTTGTTTTTGCCGCCCTTTTAATTTTCGTCTTAGTCTTAGTATTTTGGATGTTAATACTTATTAGTCTTAGTCATATTTCAGCCATCTTAAAACGTATTTATCTTCGTCTAGTTTTTGTTGACGAAAACTCAAGACTAATTTCGTCTAGTTTTAGTCAACGTCTACTAATAATGTTTTCGTCTGTATTTTTTTTTTTTTTTTAAATTACTCCAAAAATAAATAAATAAAGGTTTCCAACAATTTCGAATGAACATTGGCAGACGAGCACATATTGTAGCGTCTACAAGGACAATGCCAACTTGGTGATTATACACACTCACATTTTCAATTAATTACAGTGGTACTTCTACATACGAAGTTAATTCGTTCCAGGACCTTGTTTGTAAGTTGAAATTGTCGTATGGCGAGTAGGATTTTCCATAGGAATACATTATAATTCCATTAATCCGTTCCACAGCCCCAAAACCTGCACTAAATCCTTAATAATTACTGCTGGTACTATTGAAAATGGCAATTACACGCAGCAAAACAAATAAATTATGAATAAAAATCGGAATAATAATCTAATAATTAAGGTTGTTCCGATCATGTTTTTTTGCTCCCGATCCGATCCCGATCGTTTTAGTTTGAGTATCCGCCGATCCCGATATTTCCCGATCCGATTGCTTTTTTTTGCTCCCGATTCAATTCCAAATCGTTCCCGATAATTTTTCCCGATCATATACATTTTGCCAATGCATAAAGAAAAAAATGAATAAAACTCGGACGAATATATACAGTACATAAGTACTGTATTTGTTTATTATGACAATAAATCCTCAAGATGGCATTTACATTATTAACATTCTTTCTGTGAGAGGGATCCATGGATAGAAAGACTTGTAATTCTTAAAGGATAAATGTGACTTTGTATATTGTGACTAAATATTGCCATCTAGTGTATTTGTTGAGCTTTCAGTAAATGATACTGTGGCCATCCCAAATGCATGATGGGAAGTGGAACCATGACTGTGTGTTGTGCTACCAATTGATATATCTTCTCTGTGTTGGGAAAGAACTTAAGGTGTTAAGACAAAGATCAATTGCCACCTTGCTTCCCCACATTGCTTCCCATGATATTTCTAATCATAGGGAGAGGGATTGCAAGGCTTTAGCCAATTAAAAAAAATGCTCCAAAGGACGCCAAAATTCACTCTACTCATTTTGCGCTGCCTTTTAGCTCTCTATATAGGTAAGTCGGCATCCTTACAGATTGAGCGCGACAATGAGTGAGAGGGTCGTGCAGCGCATACATTAATTGCGTTAAATATTTTAACGTCACACATTTTTTAATAAATTAATTGCCACCGTTATCGGGATAAATTTGATAACCCTAGCTTAAGCCTAAACTAAAGACTCTGGATGAGTGTAACATATTATGTCTGTAACGTTAAATACAATTAGAAAACGATTTAATTAAAAAAAAAATATATATATATACAGTACATTAAAAAAAGGCATGGCCGATATTTTTTTGCCGATTCCGATTCTTTGAAAATTACGTGATCGGACCCGATCGACGATCGATCGGGACATCTCCAATAATAATAATAATAAGAATTCCCGTAATAATATAACGTTCGGTTCTAATGTGGCGGACGTTTTTTGCTGTTTTTTTGCTGTACTTGAACGCACCCTGCGGCTGAGGAGGATGAGAGTTTCACTTTCACTTTCAATGTTTTCTTGAGAACACCATCAACTTTTGTGTTGGATAAGTTGTGAAATAAATGATAAAAACCTGACGAAGCTGGCGATTTCTTTGGCGATGTTACCACAATAATAATTGTCACCTAAACTTATAACGTCTAGCGAACGGTGGTCAGAGGAGGACAGTGGAGATGTATTGTTGAGCCAGTTCACGGATGCGGACCCCACGCTCATATTTCTCATAACTTGCATCTTCATTTAGAAGGTAAGTGTCACCGTTCTGCTTGTTTCACCACCTGTACCAATCTTTTTGAAAGCTGAGTTGATCTCTCACACAATAAAATCCGCTGTGCGTTCATCTGCGGTGCTGTCATGTTGTCATATTTCAAGCATGTTGTCAGATGTAGAAACAAATGGCGAGTCAAATTTTACGTCGGATGTCGAAAAAATCGTGTGTCGAAGCGATCGTATGACGAGGTACCACTGTTATTTGTCCGAGAGTTTAGGGCATGGGCGTAAGTTTGCATACGGACGGAAGGGACATAACACTACCAACTTTTCAGGATGCTCAAATTGAACTTTTAAGCTACCTTATTTGCATGATACAATGAGTTCAATTATATGGGTAATTCAGATTGTCTTCCCATATGTTGTAAGGACCATTATTAAGTGAATTATTTTCATTGTGTTCAGACTTACATTTATCCCTTTTCACTTGCTGAGCCTGAGTTTGCCTGCTCCCGCGTTGCGGTGGGTGACGGCGAAGTGACTAGGGTGAGCATTCGATAGTTCTGCGGTGAGGAAATGCCTTGCTCTGAAATTCACCGCCAAGCCACTAGAGGGGTGTGGCATTGTGTTTGTACGGTTTTGGGGCATGCTTGTCGACTTCCTCTAGTTTAACGGAGAAAAAAATAAACAATGCAAGATGGAACGCTTGAATGTGGATGTTCCGCTCATCATCATTGAATAAATGTTGATCATACAAATGTTGAAGCGCAGACGATGCAGAAGACTGTTTCGAGGCGGTCTGTCCAACTTTTGATGCCGCACAGAGAGTTCTAGCCTCGGGTGGAAACCAACAAGCTGTGGCGGCTAGCTTCAAACTGGTATCGAGCACTGCGTCCAGCGTTTTATCCGAGGTCTGCAAAGCCCGATTTTTTTGCCGTGTCTTACAACCAGCCAGTTGGAAGCCACAGCAGATTTCTGGAGGCTATGGCCATGATGTTAACGTTATCATAAAAGCACCGAGGCACTCTCAATCAGTGATGATGTATCGAGTGTGAACTGTCTGTTGTTGAAAATTAAACATCAAAACATCTCTTTTGACGCCAAACCTGTGTTTTATTCTTCATATACCTGAAGTGTGACATGTAAATAAGTCACAGACTGACAGCAAACATATGTACACCATAAATGATGAAGTGCACCAATCAAAAATACGACATAAAAAGATAAAAAGCTGGCAGTTTTTGGCCGACTGGATCACCGCTTCGTGTGGCCATTCGATTCTGAACACAGACATACTTGTCTCGGTGGTTCTTCCATTTTTTCAATTCAATTCAATCGCTGGCTGACCTCCAGCTCGTATTTTCAGCAATCTCCTCCCATGAATTGCTTGCCATTTGGCAATCTTCATAATGTCTTGACGAGACATTGTAGAAGTTGTCGTACTTGCTCTTCGTTGCTTCGTTGCTCTCGTCGGCTTGGCGTGTAGCAAAATCATGTTGACAATGGCGGTGATTTCGCGCTGAACCGGAAACAACAGTCTGAGCGGACCGATCATAGTACATTTCCGCCACGTCATATGCGTCGACGTGACGCGAAGTCAGAAAATTCTGTAGGCGCACGTCAGGCTACGGGGGAGGGTCGTAAATCGAGTCTTCCTTCATTTTTTTACCCCCAAATCATTTATACTTACTACTTTAGTTTGAGTTTAGGAGTGTTCCACTGTCCCCCAGAAGTTGACCCATTCTTGGATAACTCCCATTTTTTAAAATATAGGGACTTGTACTTCAAAATGTTTCTTCAGTAGTTTTTGAAAACAAAGGTTTGAATTGAACGCTGTATCATCTGAACCAATACGTATGAGAGTTACCATAAGTCAATACTGATTTATTTTGCATTGATCATTTAGCCGAGGGGTCTCCAACCTATTCCTTAAAGGTCCGCTGTGGGTGCAAGATTTTGTTCCAACCAAACACGATGAAACTTTTACACAAATCTGGTGTTTTATAATCAGTTTTGCAATCAGTTAATTGCAGTCAGTTAATTGCAGACAGGTGCTACTTGTATTAGCAGAAACCTCATTGGTTCAACGGTCAGTGTTGAATAGATTGGAACAAAAACCAGGACCCACAGCAGGCCTTGAGGACCGGTTTGGAGACCCCTGATTCAGCCTATCAATCAATCAGGTTCATATTCTTAAGAAATGTAGTCCTGACCCCCGTTTGGTCTTATTAATGTCCCGTCCCCAGCTAAAAGTGTACATGTAGGTTATGCTGTTATATCGTCCCTACCAATGTTGAGACCAAACCTACGCCCTTACTTTAGAGCAGTGGTCTCCTACCTGGTCCTCAAAGGCCCACTGTGGGTCCTGGTTTTTGTTCCTGCCAATCCAGCACTGATAGTTGAACCAATGAGGTTTCTGCTATAACAAGCAGCACCTGACTGCAATTAACTGATTGCACTTGTAAAACACCAGATTGGTGAAAAATTGTTCTCATTTGTTTGGTTGGAATGAAATCCTGCACCCATAGCGGGCGTGTGAGGACCGGGTTGGAGACCACTGGTTTAAAGGATGCTCGGCGTTAGCATTAGCCTAATGTTAACGCCAATGCTATGCTAATGCTACGAGTTACATTTAGTGTGTGACGATCATTCAGCACAGACCTTTAAAGGCTAAAGCAACATTGCAAATTCTCACTGGCCAAGAAAACAAATCATACCGTGTGTACAAGCCTGCATGCAGACTGCAGACAATACACTGGTGAGTCGAAAAGGGGCCGGTGGGGGTGCAGCACATTACGAGTGACACAACTAGACACTGCTAAGATGCAGGCTAACTAACACATAAAATGTCACATATTATGAACATGTGACAGACACTATTTTCGTCTCATTCCCGTCTAGTCAGACAAAAACTCCCATTTGTCTCGTTAAGTTTTAGTCTCCCAAAACACATCATTGTCATTGTCATGAAAAAACTGTTCATTGACAAAATATTTTCATTATCGTCGTTGTTGAAAAAAGACAACGCTGATAAAATTAACACCACTCGAAGATTGCACATGTAAATGTTCTCACGACCCGCTGCTTATGATCATAGGTGAGGGTGGCAACGTAGATGGACCGGTAAATTGAGAGCTTTGCCTTTTAGCTCAGTTTTTTTCCCACCACGACAAACTGTGTCAGAGTTCGCATCACTGCAGACTCTGCATCAATCCGCCTGTCAATCTTCTGCTCTGTTCTTCTCTCACTCGTGAAAAAGACCCTAGGTTATTTTCTCTCCCCACCGACCTTAAACAAGTGTTCTTTGATACAACAATTTACATGAGTGATGCGTGATGTGATAACCCTAATACTTTCGGGATGTATACTTTAAAGTGCCTGTGACACCATAAATAAATCTTAAATAGCATTATTATGTGAATTAAAATCATATTTTCAGACGATTCGAGTATCTACGCCAATTTGGCAAAGTGCAGATGACGAGAAATTATTCTTTCAATCTGCCATTTAACTACTCCTGTCATTATAGTGCTCTGGCGCCACCATCTGGGTGATGACGTCGATGAGTAACGATTTCAGCTGATTTAGAGTTCAGGAGGAGGAAGATTCAGAACGAGGAAAATGCGATAGAGAGCAACAAAATGTCATTATTGTTCATCATCTCTCTACTCCAATATTTTTACAGGTTATTCTTTTTATCTATGTATTTTTCCCCAATTGCTAAATAAATTGTATGGTCATGACAAGAGGCGTAGCAAGGGTCCCCCAGGCAACAAGCAACATGGGGCCCTTCGAGCGTGTGCAAGTAAGGGGGACAGTTGGACTTGGAGCAATATAGTATTTGATAAAAGTCTAATAACACCTCGCTCTCATAGAGCGCTTTTTAGGACACTCAAAGTGCCCCCCCTCCCCCCATTGCCTTATTCATTCACTCCACACTCAGTGGATGTAAGCTTCTATTGTAACCACAGCTGCCCTGGGGGAGACTGACACCTTCTGAAAAAATTCCTAGATGAAAATGTATATATAAAGTTTTATTACTACTACTAGTCTGCAGTGCTTCTACTACATTAGGATATAAAACTACAGTAACATGCCCATAGTTAGCTGGGACAGGCTCCAGCACCTCCGCGACCCTCGTGAGGAAAAAAGCGGCATGGAAAATGAATGAATGAATGAACTACAGTAACATTCTTCTTTCTTTTTTCACTTCCAGAAGGATAACTTCTCTTCATTTTGCCAATTAAAAAAGGCCAGATCACACTCTCACTCTGAGTCACGTGACACACATACATACTCGCGCAGTATAATGAACACAAGGGTGGGGGGGGGGTGCGAATGCGCACTGCGTGCATGTGCGGTCATCTTGGCCATAAAAGTGGCGAAAACTAAGCACTTCACACTGACTCATATGGATGTACTTACATTCGTTCATGGACGCACACATTTTAACAGTCTTCCGCTCGAAATGTGCACCTTACGCCTATTCTCACTCCCAGAATACGCAGCGCTTGTGACGTAGGACAATAACAGGACTGGTTGCTATGGGAACGTACGCATACCCAAGGAACCTTGCTAAAAGGAGTATTAAAATTTCGAATAAAATGGTTTAGGATTATTTTAGATGCATATATGTTATATTTTTCTTATAGAGTATTTGACGAGGAATACGATAGACCCATTAATAAACTTTTTTGGAAACATCACCATTTCTTTAAGTAGTCACATGAATAATGAGGTGGCCTGTGAAAATCAACATATACCAACTCGGCAAGGACTTTCCAGAGAGTACTTGGTGAGTCATTCTTTAAACAATCATGTGGTATTAGTAGCTGATTGGACTTTCTTATACATGTATAATCTACGTGACATGGTTAGTGCTGATTGGGATTGATAACAGAATCATTAGATAATCTGCCAAATGATTCCATGGTATTGAAACACTCATTACACTTGTCTCTGCGACAGTGCAGTCTGCGTGTGCTAAATCTGTTGGCCCTATGGGGGCCCCTCCTGGCTTGGGACCTTAGGCAATTGCCTGGCTTGCCTAAAAGGATGCGAGGCCTCTGGTCATGTCAAATAACAGTCTTGTGCTAAATGGAATATTAAATATTAAAAATGCATTTATTCAGTGCGACAGGGCTAAATTATTGCATAATGATCAAAACTGCCGACTTCATTAACCTGCTGAACGGTATTTTATGCTACCGGAGTTAGTTCGGCTTTTGTCATTTCCCTGCCCCGGCTTCGGAAACAGAGGAAAGATGGTAAACAAAACAGGAGGCGTGAGAGCTAGTCGACATGCTAACCCAAATGAGCGGCTCTTCCAAGTCTCTTCCTTTCCTTTCAAAAATGAAAAATCACACAAAACTACCCCGACTTACTGTATGTCACACACGGCAGCGGGGGTGATTGTCTTCACTGATCGGCCAGCCCTTGGCGCCAAGCAAGTTTCGGCTCGTCGTCCTGCTGCGGCCCCGGCAGGCAGGCAGTGCTTGTCGCTGGGGACGCAGAGGGGAATGAAGCCGAAAATAGCGCATTCTCGATGGACAAACCGGCCGACGTGGAGTGCGTGGCCCAAGCCCAGGCCGAGTATAGTGCTCTCTAGGCGGGCACATGAAGAGGACCGAAGCGGACCGAAGCTCCTTGCACCACAAAGTGCAAGCCACCTCCTTATTAAAAGGTTTGCCATGATCCCAATATTTGACATAAAATAAAACACTTAGCTTACTCACTTCATCATCCGTCCAATATCTCTAGATTGTCGGACTTGTTTTGCCCATTTTTCACGGTGGACAGGATCATTTGGAGATCTAAAAAGCCTCACACCACTCTCCCTGGTGTAGCAACAAAAGCCTGCAGTACATTGGGCTGGCGTGATGAAAAAAAAAAAACGAATTAATCCGCAAAATCAGCTGAATGCGCAGTCCTTCTGCATACTTTATTAATGTCTGTAATGTGAAGATGATTAGTCCGCTGGCGTCACATTCGCCTTCTTCCGGACTCTGGCCAGAAGTCACTCATTTTCATGGCGCGGGATTAAAACAATTGAATAAATATATCGATCGCTTCCACACACATCCAAGCAGTCCATTTCATTCAGGAGCATGAAATACTGCGTGTAATATGAAATAAACATGCTTTGTTTTGTGTCACAGGCACTTTAAACTTCCCATCAACCCCAGATAGTTTCATTCCCTTCAATTGAGTTTAAAGATTTTTTTCTTTCAGAAAACCTTCTCATCCAGACAGAAAGCCAAAAATCCTGATAGTTTGTTCTGAAAGTTGACTGAGTTGAGGGTAAACTTGGCATCTCTTTGTATTCTCCTTTCTTTTCTTTTGGATTATCACTCTAATCACGAGCTGTCTGGTCTAAACACAATCTATTCAGGGTGGACCCGAACAACCAGTGTTTGATCCAGAAGGAGCCAATTGTAATGCGGCTAGATCTAACACTGCATATTATATCCACATATTTGAACATCTCTCTTCTGTTTTGTCCTAGAAACCCTACTTTACACGCCACCAATGATTTTATGTCAAGGCTCTGAAATGAGACATTTCCACTCATGAGGGGGTTAGATGATTCAACCGTTCTCTCACCGTCACACACCCATCCTTTACTTTGTAATTCTAAGTCTAATCAGAACATTTTCTCTGTACTCTTGTAAAGACCTGTTTGAAAATGACACAGTAGAGCTGGATTTGGATTGAAAATGGCCGAATGAGGATGTTGTCGAGACGAACAGGAAAAAACAGCAAAACAAAGCGCCTTAGAAGTCTGGCCATGGTGGTATGAGGTAGCCCTCCCTTTGCCCCCCAAAAATGTAATTAAGCAGAAAGGAGAAGTCTGCTCTGTGTTAGAAACAAATTATATGCTGTCCAGCAGACTCACAAATGAACCATTGAATTATAGAGTATCCCAAAGCAAAATATAATGACAATATGATGAATTGGCACGGCAATTTTGCAGTCTTACCTTCATAAACAGATACAAAAGACTGTATGTCCTTCGTGTTCGACAGAAAAGAAAAGTGGATATGCAAAGCCTCACCAAACCTGAGGATTATATAATACAGGTGATTATGCAGCTAAATATCTGGATTAGAGATGTAGCTGGACTGTGGTATACAAAGTACAATGATATTGTGAAGGCAGGATGTGGACACTTCTTCTCTTTGGGGGTATTTAGATTCAATTTCAATCTTTTCTGAATGTCGTATGATGCATCGTGCTAACTACATGCAAATGTATGTGGGTCATTCCAGAATTTGAGGACTGTATAGTACTAAAACCTAAAGTTTTTGGGTAAATTTATTTTCCCTGAGACCAAATATAAAAAAAAAAACTAAGAGAAAACAATGATTGAAAATATTTTTTAAAATACTAAAATAGTCTGGAGTGCCACCAGTGCAGTTTAATCGAAATTTTAATATATTTTTGGGGAGTATTAGTTTTTTGATTGCTGGTTCGTAACTGCGGGAATATATATATACTAGGGCTGTCCCAAACGACTAATTTTCTCCCGATTAGTCAGCTGACTATTTTTACGATTAGTCGACTAATCTTATATTTTTAAAAAATTTTATTTTTTAATTTTTATTTATTTTTTACTAATTTAGCAATGAAATATTTGTTGATGCTTATCAATTCACAAAAACATTTTGGGACACTTAAATTCTTTATTATAGTACAAATAAACAGATAAATAACAATAATAACTCACAAATAAACAATGAGTTCAAATGCTGATAGAATTAACTTGTGCAAAAGAATGGAATGTAAACAGATTCAGAACATTGACTTCGCCTTTCCAACATGATTCAAAACAATTCTTAAAAAAATACCTAGCATTAATATTATAGTATACTGTAATGGTAAATGGTGTTATACTTATATAGCGCTTTTCCACCTTTCAAGGCGCTCAAAGCGCTTTACACTATCTCGCCATTCACCTACTGGTGAGTACTATGTATAATAGTATTATAATAATTATTCATTGCCAATCAGGCATTTCATAAAGGGTGTCATTTTAAAGGTATTCTTAGTGTAGAATCTGAAGTATGCGGGATTAACTCCAGAAATCGTTATTTATATGACGAACATGACATGCTTTTATTTTGAAATGTTCACCGGAAGTACGTTCGCTAAACCGCTAATTTAAGCTTTACACTCTGCAAAAAAAAGCACATTTTGTCATTGCATGTGGTGTCAGTAATAGATTTTTTTCCTTTTGCAAATGCTGTTAACCAGCGATTTTTCATGTTTGAAGTGTCACCTTTTAACTGCTAAAGTTTTGGAAAAGGCTGCCTTTTTTATAGCCGGCTAAAGTAGGTCGTCTTTTTCCCCATTCACCTCAATGTAGCAATGCTAACGTATATAGTAGGGCTGTCAAACGATTAAAATTTTTAATCGAGTTAATTACAGCTTAAAAATTAATTAATCGTAATTAATCGCAATTAATCGCAATTCAAACCATCTATAAAATATGCCATATTTTTCTGTAAATTATATATATATATTCTGTAAAATAAATTGTTGGAATGGATAGATAAGACACAAGATCGATATATACATTCAACATACGGTATATAAGGACTGTAGTGGGCATTAAACTCTACTGTCATTTAAATCTGTCTACGCTGTCCTCACTCCGAAGCGTCTACTTTTTCCAAAGCTAGACAGCTAGTGAACGACGCCTTAATAATCAGACTTCTTCCTTTTTCATCTGATCTATTAATAAAATGGCCTCAAACCATTGTTCTCTTTAGACCGTAGTGAAACTACAAAAAAAAAGTACACAAGCATCACATTAGCAACAACGTTAGCTTAGCACGCTATACAGGTTCACTAAACATAAACAAAAAGCGTCTCATACAAAAAATAGAACATTTCGCTTACTAACATAATATGTACATTCTTTACAATAACCATACTGACGGACAAATCTTGTCCAAGGATCATATAAGCACAACATTACAACGTAGGCGTCAGCCCGAGACATCATGCAGCCATACTGAACTGGCAAGAAAGCAATAAACCATGTCGCAAAGCGACCACAAGAGTTCGCTGTTAGACAGCACAAAAAACCTTGCTGTAAAACTTACCAAAAGGCAGAATACTGTCTGACATGGGACAGTGCGGGACATGTGCGTTAATTGCGTCAAATATTTTAACGTGATTAATTAAAAAAAATAATTACCGCGCGTTAATGCGATAATTTTGACAGCCCTAGTATATAGTGTTTAATATAGAAGTGTTTTCTTATTTTGTATGTCTGAATTTTAATTCTACAGCGTGTTGATGAGAAAAAAGAACTGGAGTCTCATATGCCATCAGCACGCACGCACCAATGTACGCACGCACGCACGCGCAGCGATAAAACGCAGCCGTGAAAATGACCGCCCTCATTTTTATTTACCATGCAATAAATGGACTCATTGCATATCGCGACAGGCTTAGCAACTTCAATAAAACATGTCATTAGTTAGTTAGATGGACTTACAATCTCCTGTCGTTATCATTCACGGCCGACGTGCAGCCAAGCTTGGCATTGAAGAGACAGGACACAAGAGTGTACCCTCCTTTGTTTCTTTGAAATAAGTCAATGTTTTGGACACCCTGGTGCGCTTTTTTGGCTTGGTGCCGCTTTCCCCGCTTGCATACAGAGCGTCCGACATTCTGAACTTTCCACGCATATAATTTTTTAACCCTTCATTAACCGTCGACGGGATGTTGTGCTCGTCGATGGATATACATCATCGATGACGTCGACTATGTCGACTAGTCGGGACAGCTCTAATATTTACAGTGCCCTCCATAATTATTGGCACCCCTGAAAAAGATGTGTTTTTTAGCTTCTAATATATATATATTTTAATTCAAATATTATGGGACCTTAAAGGAAAAAAAGAGAAAAATCCAACCTTCAATACATAATAATGCTGAAAAGCACCTCATACCCACTGTGAAGTATGGGGGTGGGTCAGTGATGCTGTGGGGCTGTTTCCCTTCCAAAGGCCCTGGGAACCTTGTTAGGGTGCATGGCATCATGAATGCTTTGAAACACCAGGACATTTTAAATCAAAATCTGTTGCCCTCTGCCCGAAAGCTGAAGGTGGGTCGTCACTGGGTCTTTCAGCAAGACAATGACCCTAAACATATGGCTAAATCTACACAGAAATGGTTCACCAGACACAAAATCAAGCTCCTCCCATGGCCATCTCAGTCCCCAGACCTTGTTTTGTTGGCAAAAGGGGGTTGTACAAAGTATTAACACCAGGGGTGCTAATAAGTGCGACACACCTTATTTGATGTCAAATATTTTTTTCTTTATGTGGGATTTTTTCCCCACTGAATGAATGCACTTGTGTTGATGGTTGGATTTTTCTCTTCTTTTCCATTAAGGTCCCATATTATTTGAACAAAAAAATATATATTAGAAGCTAAAAAACACATCTTTTTCAGGGGTGCCAATAATTATGGAGGGCACTGTATATATATATTTTAAATAAACACATTATTTCAAATATCAATTATCATTCATCGAATGTGTGTCCGAAGACATGCACGTAACACGGTCCATTTTATTAATTACATAAATGGGTTTATCTTCTTGGTCAGCAGTCAGAGCTAAATTATCAGCTAGCTAGCCTTTAGCAAAAGATAACATGAGAATGAATTTCCACCCGTTACCTGCAACCCTGTGATTGTGGTTAAGCCAATGTAATAAAAATGTTACCATTGATCTGTAAGCTTAGCTTCGAGCTATGTAAATGGCGGAAAACACTCAGGTGACTTGAAGTTCTGCTCTGAGACCCCAGTTTGGCCAGATTTCAAAATTGTCCTATATGCTTGGTAAATGGTAAATGGACAGTACTTATATAGAGCATTTATCTACATGGTAACCATGCCCAAAGCGCTTTACATTAGCACACATTTACCTTTTCACGCACACATTCACACACCAATGGTGCTGTTGCCATGCAAGGCGCTGCCAACCCATTGGGGGCAAATTAGGGTTCAGTGCCTTGCCCAAGGGCACTTCGACAGTGGGCAGTCGTAGCCGGGAATCGACCGCTGACCCTTCAGTCCAAGGACCTCCTATTTGGCCAGATTTCAGTATTGTCTTGTATGCATGTGTGATAGCATTGGCAAGCTTAGAATCTCTATTTTCTGGGGAAAGAACATTTTTGAACAGGAGGGCATCATTGACACCTTAAAAGTAGGTCAAATCATGTGAGTGAAAAATAGACATATTGTAGATCTTTGAAATTTTGTTTAAGTTTCTCATTTAAGAAAAGGTTTTGGACACCCATCATGGTACATAATAAATAACGAACATATAATAATCAATATGCATGCACTAAGTCATGTGGGTGGATGTACAGTAATTAAAGAAATTGATGTGTGAGTAAACGTAGATTTAATTTGGCCCTGTGTTTGATTTTGTAAATAAATATTGCTAAACGGTGAGTTAGCTGTATAGTTATTGATAACTTCACTGTATATATTTTTTTGATTTAGCTTGATTTTAATCCGTGCAAAAAACCCCCAAAACATTTCCAGGGTAATTTTAGGGGTTAAATTCCAATACCGTAATATTTTAATTTTGGCAATGGGCTTTTAAAATGTTTTTTTCCAATTATGATTAAAGAATGTGACTTCGAGATATGGAGAAAAAAAGGCTCCATATGCATAAAGGAACATATAAATGTGAGTACATAACAGGATCTATTTATTGTATTTAGCCTTGAAGCCTCAGACCGAGGCCTGGGGTCGGCAACCCAAAATGTTGAAAGAGCCATACTGGACCAAAAAAAAACAGAAATGTCTGGAGCTGCAAAAAATTAAAAGCCTTAAATAAACCTAATAATGAAGGCAACACATGCTGCATGTATTTGTATTAGCTACAGTATATTAGCCTACTATCAAAATGACTAAGTCAGCTAAAAATACATAATGAGCCTTCATGATTTAATTTTTATTTTCCCTGCAGTGCATCCAACGCACCACGTGACTACTCTGTTGTATGATGCCACCTCAAGTTTAACTTCATTACAATATGCAATAAAGAAATCCAATTTTTGATGTAGTTTTTATTTTGAGGTTTCGAAAAAAACAACAAAACTGAACCTCTCATGTATTATTGTCTCATGTACTTTAGTGATGATAATAATTATGATAATAAATACTGTTGTACGTTGTTTCAATGGAGTCACCCTTCTCCCGTGAAGTCGTTTGTCTCCCTTGCTTTTTCCGGGCGAATGTAACAAGTCATCTATTTGGAGGGCAAACAGCCAACCAGTGTACTTCCACTAGCTCTCTGATTGGTTGGCTTCGTCACACGTTGGTAGCGTGTGCTCAACTGAGCGCGCAGAGAAAAAAAAAAAAAAACTGACGAGCGCAGGAGAAGAGAAATTGAGCGAGAGCAGGAGGTGTGCTCAAAATCCATTATTGCTCGCTCAGAATAGAGGCAGCAATATAACGCCGTAGCATCCCGCCCTGCTGATAGAAACATGTGTCGGAGGCTATGACGCAAATCTTGGTTGACAGAAATGTTGAAATTTAGTATTTATTCTACACATTTTTAAATAATAATAATAATAATAATACATGAAATTTGTATAGCGCTTTTTTAGACACTCAAAGATGCTTTACATAACATAACACATAAACAGAATTAAGAGGTGGGAAAAGCTAGTTTGAACAGGTGGGTTTTTAGAAGTGATTTGAAGTTTTGTAATGAGTCCGAGTTCCTGATGGGTTTTGGGAGTGAGTTCCAGAGTGAGGGGGCAGCAGCGGCGAAGGCTCGGTCCCCCAAGGTTCGGTGCTTAGTGCGAGTGATGGGTGTGAGGAGATTGGAGTCGGCAGAACGTAGGCGGCGGGAGGGACAGTGCTGTTGTAGAAGGTCAGTGAGGTAGGAAGGGGCCAGGTTATGGAGGGACTTGTAGGTGAGGAGGAGTTTGTACTGAATCCGGTATGAGATTGGAAGCCGGTGAAGCTGTTGGAGGATGGGGGTGATGTGTTCTCTGGAGCGGGTGTGGGTGAGGAGGCGGGTGGCAGAATTCTGGATGTGTTGCAGCTTTTGGAGATGAGAAGATGGAAGACCACAGAGGAGGCTATTGCAGTAGTCGAGTCTGGATGTGATGAAGGCGTGAATGAGTATTTCAGCTGTGGCTTGGGAGAGGGAGGGACGGATGCGGGCGATGTTGCGGGGATGAAAGAAGGAGGTTTTAGTGTGGTGGCTGATGTGTGATTGGTATGACAGTGTTGAGTCAATTATGATGCCAAGATTGCTTACGGAGGTGGAGGGGGTGACAGGGTGACCATCAATGAGGAGAGTGAGGTTCTGTACAGAGGGGAGGAGAGCTATGGGTCCGGTGATAAGAAGTTCCGTTTTGTTACTGTTGAGTTTGAGAAAGTTATCGTCCATCCAGGTTTTTATGTCGGACAGGCAGTTTGAGATTGTAGAGAGAATGACAGGGGATTTAGCTGAAATGTACAGTTGAGTGTCATCTGCATAACAGTGGAAATTGAGTCCATGGTGGCGAATGATTTGACCGAGGGGAAGCATATAGATTATGAAGAGGAGGGGGCCGAGGACCGAACCTTGGGGGACACCATGGGTGACTGTAGAGGTGTGGGATTTATGGTTATTGATGGAGACGAAGTGGTGACGATCGGAGAGATAGGAGGTGAACCAGAGGAGTGCAGTGCCAGATATCCCTATTGACTGAAGACGGTGGAGGAGGATGTTGTGGTCAATGGTGTCAAATGCAGCAGAAAGGTCGAGGAGGAGGAGGATGGAGATGGAACCAGAGTCAGCGGCAAGGAGAAGATCATTGGTTACTTTGATGAGAGCTGTTTCAGTACTATGGTGTGCACGGAATCCAGATTGAAGCATTGGAAAACATTAAGAATATTTATGCCATGTTTGTCCTCCTACAGAAACCATATCAAAATAAAAAATATTTTTCCATGAACCATCTTTGTCCATTTTCAAACATTTTTGAAAATTCTGCAGGGAGCCACCAGGGCAGCGCTAAAGAGCCGCATGTGGCTCTCAAAACACGGGTTGCCGACCCCCTACCTAGGCTTTATGATTTAGGCATCTCATTTATCCAATACATCGATATCATCCCATTATAAGTAGTCCAAACGGCAACAAGGGTCAAAAAGATAATGGATAGCAAGCTAGTCAGTTAGCCTGCTGTGTCCATAATTCTTGCGCTAGCGTTTGACTGCAATGTATGTCTTTTTGTGGCTTTCTGGTAACTCGAAGTACGAGCATGAGCGAGCACCATTAAAGACATGATGATTTTAACGAGATATTATCACGTAGTTACCTTGTTTCGATCCATAAACTCCGTGTAGCATGTATCACCGAGCGTCAAGACACAGCTGTGAATGGCCACAGCCGGACTTTGTGGGGATTTTATGGATGAAACACTGTAATGTAACAAGGGTCGCGATGCAGAAGTCACAGACAAAAAGGAGTAGTCGAGATTTTCTTTTTCAAATATTTACCCTTTAAAAATTTTTTTTTTTTCCAAATTTTCCTTGTTTGGATCGATTATTTACCATCTAAAATATCGGGAAAATGCGACAGTTTACAAACAAAACTTTAAAATATGCAAGTGAATAATTTTTTTAAGTTTTTTTTTTTTTTTTAAACTAAATATTAGACATAAATTAACGATTCGGAGCTAAAAATGATAGACATTTGGAATAATAAATATAATTACTTACCTTCTTTTTATGGCTGGGTTGAAACAAAAGTGGTTGCGCAGTATCTGTAAACGGCCTCCAGGGTAAAACGGAAAAATTAAAAATAGTTTGGGGGCATAATGGGCCATGAAACTGCTATGGCAGCATATAGTTATATTGTTATATCAAACACAACAGTTCTTTCAGCTTAAAATACAGCAGTTTATTTTAAAGGGCAACTGAAGACCTTTCCGGATTTTGGTGTAATTTTATGAATATAAACTTTGGACGAGTTCGTCAAAACAACCATGACATTATCAACACGTAATTGTAAGGATAATTTGCGTTTTTTTAGTTTTTTTGCACTCCGTTAATGGTCCCTTCGCAAACCCAGAAGTGTGACGTAGATTCCCCGACGCAACAGAGAAGACTATCCACAGCTAGCATAGCAGCAACAACGATGTCAGTGTTATTTCCACCAAAGGTAACCATTCAGGATCGCTCTTTCGTGATGCTACCGATGGCAAAGGCTCCCAGGAAAGATGAACTCCAATTAATCCCTACATGTTTGAACCTGAGGCGTCAGATGACGGCAATTTACTTAGCAGATGGCGTCATGACGCCATTTGACAACTCGACACTTCACGAACGGGAGAGTGAGTGGTAAGCCTAAATCCAGCATCGTGATTTTTTTATTAGAGAGAATGCGATTACATGGTTGTATATTTTTCCATGCTCTCCACATAGCTAAAACTGGATATTAGGTAATGGGACAGCTCCTACTGATCTAAATATGGTAAAGCTAGCCCAAATGTGGCTAAATGAATGATATGTTATTGATTTTTCAAAATAAATGACAAAACAATTTTATTTTCCAGGTGTTGCTGTAAACCGTCAAGTAATTATCCTTCCAACATTATGCCTGTGTCGTCAGGAGATCCCAGACGTGAGAGCCAAACTTGAGGAGGCTGAAGCACTGACAGGGGCATGAATTATAAAACCATAAATTGTTAACAACATTGACACATTTTGTTGACTGTTTAATGTATTCTATTGGTATATAATATATTGTAATTATATTACATTCTGAAAAAAATATTCAATAGGCCACAATAATAAATGATACCAGATTTATGTTGAATCAGCATCAGCTTTCGCTGTCAGATTGTGACACAACATATGAGCTAAGTTATACCAAGCACACAATGGCACACATCAAAGAACATAAATTTAGTAAGCAAAACAAAGTTAGGATAGCAACGGACTAGCGCAACATTGAAAAATGATAATGGCAGTGGGAAATATGTATTTATATGATAAATATGTATTATATATGAAGGTAACTAGATTTTTCTTTTAAAAAATGTGTACTGTATATATGACTAGTTTATGATTTCATGTCATCAAAATTTGCTACATTTATTTCTCCTAAGTCATCGTCATCTGATGTCGCAGACGGAAGAAGTTCAGCATCTGGCAGGCCTCATAGGATCTCTTCAGTCGTCATCACTGGACACCGCATCACATATGACTCGACCCACTCTCTCTTGATTTTGGGAAACTGGGTGGCGACTGACTTGCAACGCTTTTTTCATCGTGTTGAGGGTTTCCGCCACTTAATTTTTTATGTTTGGCTTCCTGGAGAAAAAAAAAAAAATCACAGCAGCATGAAAATATTGGATGAATCCTAATTTTAATTTAATAATAATTTCTTGGTGATCAAATAATAATGCCCCAGTCAGCATCTATTTGATGCTATTGTTCCCTCTTCAAATAGGCAGACCTTGATGTTGAAGTATAACAAGTTATTGTTTTATTGAGATGTATTTGATACATTAGGGCCTGACAGGTGGATTGTTTTGTTGTTATAGACTTTATATCTACCCTGTGACAGGCCAAAAAACAACGAGCCAAGGACCTATTTGGTGCTGGGGACATTTGAATTTACATAATACCTATTGATATAGTAATAAAATCACATGAGTAGACGACATGTCAGCCAACCTATCTACTTATGACAGGCCAACAGCAACAACAACAAAAAAATGTCGCACTTCAACAAACAGGCAGTAGGAGTCCCCCTCCTTTATCAAAAAAAGCCATTAATGTTCTACTTACGTCTTTGTAAAACCAAGGTTGCATTGTTGTAGGTTTTCAAAGCTGTCGTGGCTGAAATGATGAAAACAATGAGCCGATTGGGGACCTGTATGCATGCTAACAAAAACGGTCCAAACCTTTGCAGGAGAAGTTTTTTTTAGACCACTCCTAGAGTCTCAAGTCTTCCTGTGAGTAATTCATCGCTACACATCGAGATGGCATGACGAATCCCGCGAGTAAAACCCAGAAAATGTTTGCAATATATGGCGAGGATAGTGTGGTGCGATATTTCCGTGTTCAGAGTGGTGGCGAGGCCTCCTGGAAGTTACGTCGTGAGGTAGCGGTCGGCAGGACGGCGCGTCCCTCGTTGCTATGGTGTTGTTATGGCCATAACTCAAAAACTACGCGGTCAATTATTATTATTATTTTTTTAATGTGCCTTTTTGAGAGAGCGAATGATGCATTTAATACAATTCAATTGAGTAAAACACAAGAGCGAAATCTGAAAAGCTCTTCAGTGGCCCTTTAAAGAGGGGTGCAAGAGCAGAAACTGCTTTTTCAGCCTTGTGTGTGTTTTCCGCTACATCTACAGTGCCTTGCAAAAGTATTCGGCCCCCTTGAACCTTGCAACCTTTCGCCACATTTCAGGCTTCAACCATAAAGATATAAAATTTTAATTTTTTGTCAAGAATCAACAACAAGTGGGACACAATCCTGAAGTGGAACAAAATTTATTGGATAATTTAAACTTAAAAAACTGAAAAGTGGGGCGTGCAATATTATTCAGCCCCCTTGCGTTAATACTTTGTAGCGCCACCTTTTGCTCCAATTACAGCTGCAAGTCGCTTGGGGTATGTTTCTATCAGTTTTGTACATCGAGAGTGACATTCTTGCCCATTCTTCCTTGCAAAACAGCTCGAGCTCAGTGAGGTTGAATGGAGAGTGTGAACAGCAGTCTTCAGCTCTTTCCACAGATTCTCGATTGGATTCAGGTCTGGACTTTGACTTGGCCATTCTAACACCTGGATACGTTTATTTTTGAACCATTCCATGGTAGATTTGGCTTTATGTTTTGGATCATTGTCCTGTTGGAAGATAAATCTCCGTCCCAATCTCAGGTCTTGTGCAGATACCAACAGGTTTTCTTCCAGAATGTTCCTGTATTTGACTGCATCCATCTTCCAGTCAATTTTAACCATCTTCCCTGTCCCTGCTGAAGAAAAGCAGGCCCAAACCATGATGCTGCCACCACCATGTTTGACAGTGGGGATGGTGTGTTCAGGGTGATGAGCTGTGTTGCTTTTACGCCAAACATATCATTTTGCATTGTGGCCAAAAAGTTCAATTTTGGTTTCATCTGACCAGAGCACCTTCTTCCACATGTTTGGTGTGTCTCCCAGGTGGCTTGTGGCAAACTTTCAACGAGACTTTTTATGGATATCTTTGAGAAATGGCTTTCTTCTTGCCACTTTTCCATAAAGGCCAGATTTGGGCAGTGTACGACTGATTGTTGTCCTATGGACAGACTCTCCCACCTCAGCTGTAGATCTCTGCAGTTCATCCAGAGTGATCATGGGCCTCTTGGCTGCATCTCTGATCAGTTTTCTCCTTGTTTGAGAAAAAAGTTTGGAAGGACGGCCGGGTCTTGGTAGATTTGCAGTGGTCTGATGCTCCTTCCATTTCAATATGATGGCTTGCACAGTGCTCCTTGAGATGTTTAAAGCTTGGGAAATCTTTTTGTATCCAAATCCGGCATTAAACTTCTCCACAACAGTATCTCGGACCTGCCTGGTGTGTTCCTTGGTTTTCATAATGCTCTCTGCACTTTAAACAGAACCCTGAGACTATCACAGAGCAGGTGCATTTATACGGAGACTTGATTACACACAGGTGGATTCTATTTATCATCATCGGTCATTTAGGACAACATTGGATCATTCAGAGATCCTCACTGAACTTCTGGAGTGAGTTTGCTGCACTGAAAGTAAAGGGGCCAAATAATATTGCACGCCCCACTTTTCAGTTTTTTATTTGTTAAAAAAGTTTAAATTATCCAATAAATGTTGTTCCACTTCACGATTGTGTCCCACTTGTTGTTGATTCTTGACAAAAAAATTAAATATCATATCTTTATGTTTGAAGCTTGAAATGTGGCGAAAGGTTGCAAGATTCAAGGGGGCCGAATACTTTTGCAAGGCACTGTATTTTTCGTTTTTTAAATGCAACTTGTTTTTAATGATTGCATTTAATTTCTTCAAGCAGTATTAAATCCTATACTTGAAGTTTGTAGCTTATAGCTATTGTAATTTACTGGGCGGACTTTTTTCATGCTGGAATGGGAGAACAGTGTTCATAAGAGGCATCAAAACCAGGCCCATGGGATGCTAATTGTAATTGACGTGGCAGCATGGCAACAAGCAGACAAAGGTAATGTACTGCCACGAGGGCGGAAAAGGGTGAGTTAAGCCACTAACACAAAATAATGAGGTGAAAATTCTAAAGTTCAAAAGGTTAATGAACTGAAAGCTTCCACATGTCGACTCCATTAAAGTCCATGTAATGATGCTTGATGGTAAAAAGTGCAATGTAATGACATGAATGCAGCTATGGTTAGGCAGGAGAAGCCCTTCGAGGCTCTTTTGTCCCTGGGCAATTACCTATTGAATTCTCCATTCCACTCTAATCTCACTGTGAAGACAGTGTAGGAAGAACATGGTCTAAATTGTCAGGTTTCAATCAATGATATTGACTGTACATCATCAATGCAGAATTTCAAACCAATGGTACTTAGCTGTTACAAACGTAATACATCTGGTGACATGTGTTTTCCAAGCATTGGTTGGCAGTTTTTGTTCCTGCACCAGTTTAATGAGTCAAAGTTCATGAACTAGTTATTTAGGGCAATTACTAACTGGTTGTATGTAGGCTACTTGACATTATAACAACTAGAAATATAATATTGTGATAAAGTTTATTATTTTCTGTAAAGTACTGATAAACATTAGACTTTCATATATTTTAGATTCATTACACACAACTAAAGTAGTTCAAGCCTTTTATTGTTTTAATATGGATGATTTTGGCAAAAAAGTCCAGAAAAAACAAAAATCCCTATCTCAAAAGATTGTTTTTGTTTGTTTTTTTTACTTTAAAAAAAAATTTTTTTTTTGCCAAAATGATCAATATTAAAACCATAAAGGCTTTAACTACTTCAGTTGTATGTAATGGATTTAAAATATATGAAAGTCTAATGTTTATCAGTACAGTACAGAAAATAATGAATTTTATCGCAATATGCTAAATTTTTTAGAAGGACCAGTATTTCATCTATTTTGCATTTATAAAATTCCATATTCATGAAAGAGGCAATAAAGTAATTTTAAAATGTTTAAAACTGTTTCATGCACGAGGTCAAAATGGGAGTGTATCCTGATTGAAATGTGTTTTCTATGTAGTTTTTTATTGGATTGGTATCACATTTGCAAGTAAATCACTCTGCAAATGGTTTGTTTTTAAAATTTTCAGTGTGATGCCACACAGCGCCTTATTATCAGTGTTGTAAATCTTACTTTAAAAAAAGTAATTAATTAGTTACAAATTGCTTCTCCCAAAAAGTAATAGTAATTCAGTTACCTCAATGTAAGAGTAATGAGTTACTCAGCAAACTAATTGACGTTAGTTTTCATGTTATGCACGTCATTACATTATTCATTTTATAACATCTTTCACAAAAAAGATGTTTATAACTAGGGTTGCTCCGATCATGTTTTTTTGCTCCCGATCCGATCCCGATTGTTTTAGTTTGAGTATCTGCCGATCCCGATATTTCCCGATCCGATTGCTTTTTTTTGCTTCGATTCAATTCCAATCATTCCTGATAAATTTTCCCGATCATATACATTTTGGCAATGCATTAAGAAAAAAATGAATAAAACTCGGACGAATATATACCTTCAACATACAGTACATAAGCACTGTATTTGTTTATTATGACAATAAATCCTCAAGATGGCATTTACGTTATTAACATTCTTTCTGTGAGAGGGATGCACGGATAGAAAGACTTGTGACTTTGTATATTGCGACTAAATATTGCCATCTAGTGTATTTGTTGAGCTTTCAGTAAATGATACTGCAGCCATGCCCAATGCATGATGGGAAGTGGAACCATGATGGGAAGTAAAACCATGACCGTGCGTCGTGCTACCAATGGATATATCTTCTTTGCTTTGGGAAATAACTTAAGGTGTTAAGACAAAGATCAATTGCCACCTTGCTTCCCCACATTGCTTCCCATGATATTTCTAATCATAAGGAGAGGGATTGCAAGGTTTTAGCCAATTGAAGAAAGGCTCCAAAGGCTGCCAAAATTCACTCTACTCATTTTGCGCTGCCCTTTATCTCTCTATATAGGTAAAACGGCGTCATTACAGATTGAGCGCGACATTGAGTGAGAGGGTCGTGCAGCGCATATATTAATAGCGTTAAATATGTTTACGTGACACATTTTTTAATAAATTAATTGCCGCCGGTGTCGGGATATTTCTGATAACCCTACCTTAAAGACTAAAGACTCTGGATGAGTGTAACATATTGTCCGTAACTATTAGAAAACGATTTAATTAAAATATTCATATATTAAAAAAAGGCATGGCTGATATTATTTTGCCAATTTCGATACTTTGAAAATGACGTGATCGGACCCGATCGATCGGGACATCTCTATTTATAACTGATTGAACTGAACTGATTTTTTCATTAAAAAAAAAAATACTGAAAGAAGAGTGTAATAATATAAAAACTTGTGTCAGACAGTTGAAACTAAAAAGAGGATTGATGCTGCAATAAGACAATGATCCAAAACAGAGAAGTAAATCAACTTCACAATGGTTTCAGGAAACAAAATATACGTTCTGGAGTGGCCATGTCAAATTCCAGACTTGAACCCCATTGAGATGCGGTGGCATGACCTAAAGACAGCGATTCATGCCAGACATCCCAGGAATCTGACTGAACTACAGCAGTTTTGTGAGAAGAATGGGCCAAGATTAGTCCTGATTGATGTGCCAGACTGATCTGCATCTGCAGGAAGCATCTGGTTGAAGTTATTGCTGGCGGGGGGCACAAAATATCAAATGAGATGTTACTTATTTGTCCCCCTTCTGTCATTGTTTGCATACTATCCTCATTGAAATATGAAAACCTATAAATGTTTGGGTGGTTTTAGTCAAAGCAGACACTTTTTATTTTTGTGATTTTGACAAAGACAGATTACATTTGATGGTGATTTTATGCAGAAATGTGAGAAATTGAAAAAGGTTCAGATACTTTTTCATACCACTTTATATATATAGTACATGTGCATTTGCGGTGGTTTAGTACAATACTTTTGTCGCATGACCATCTCCTGTCTTTGTGTTCCACCTCCTCACCACTGTCCACCATCTACTACAATGAACTTTTCTAAGTTTGCACGATGGCAAAAGTCGGCCTCCTCGCCTAGTCCTCGATTAACTTTTTTCCCCCTAACCTCCTGTGCAATGTCTCCAAACGCCTGCAAGAAGATGATGACCTCCAGTTTTGACACACAATGTAAGTGAGTGTGCACTAAGAGAGTGAATGTTTTCTTTATGTCGAAATATTGAAGGAATATTTAACATTTTTGAAACCAGGCAGTTCGAGCGAAATCTTGCCTCCGGACTGAAATATACCTCTCTGTGCACAAACGCACACGAAACTCTGCTGAAGTATGGGTGGTAAGTAAATTAATATTTTACTTTTTGAATAATTGTAAAATAGCGTAGCTGTGTGTCATTGAAGAACAATTGTAACCGCATTGCCATTATGTGTCTAAATCACCACACATGCATTGCCAACACCTGCGAGCTTCTCCACACTTTTCTTCTTCTAAATTCTCTAAATTGTCTTCTTTTAATCAGAGGAAAACGTTCAAATTTAAATATTCAAATGTGATCCAATCAGCTGCATATTAATGCAGAGTAGCCCCAAAAGGACCAACAAAAATGGCTTGGGCACCTTTTTTGCCAATTGTTATGCAAACCTGGTAAAATGTTATCCAAGGTTATAAAGAAGCCTGTAAAAAACAAAACATTAGAGGCACTTGAACCACTTTACAGTCCTATATGTTTATTTATTTAAACAATCATTTGTTAAGAACCTAACTCTGACAGCCTTAACCAGGCACACTTTTGGACTTTTTATCACTTGGGAAAAAGTAGAAGCATTGTTAATGGCCTAGGGCTTTGACTCTGACTGACTTGTATTGAGTTTTAGTTGTTTTTTTTTTCTCCCCTAACTAATATGACACGTTTATGACCCAATTCCTGAAAGTTTTGTGTTTCTTTGGCCAAACAAGTTAGGAAATATGAATAGATTTACAAAAATTTGCAGTTACCAACCTCACAGCAAGACAAGGCTAGGCAAATTTTTATTTGTATAGCACAATTCAACACAAGGCAATTCAAAGTGCTTTACATCACATGAAGGTCATAAAAATCACATTAAATCAAAAGAACGTTAAAATGTCTGTGACACGAAAAAGCATGTTGATTTCATAATACATGCGGTATCTGATGCTCCTGAATGAATGAAATGGACCGCTTGGGCATGTGTGGAAGCGATCGCTATATTTATTTAGTTTTTTGAATCCCGCGCCATGAAAATGAGTGACTTCCGGCAACAGTCTCGAGTTGAGAAAGAGGACGCTGTGACGTGTACGGAGGAAGGAGTCCTCTTCACTATACAGCCGTACTGTTGTATGAGAAGGACTAAGGATTCAGCTGATTTTGTGGATCAATATGTTTATTTTTCGTATCACACCAGGTAAACGGCTGCAGAAAAATCTTGCTGTAGGAGGGATAGGCGTGTGCGCCTTTTTGGGGTTTCAAAAGGTTCCCATTTACCGGTGCATATTGGCCAAAACAAGCCCTACTACTGTGGGACCATGGGACTTACGAGGAAGTGAGTAAACATCGTGTTTTGTATTATGTCAAATACTGGGATCATTTTAATATGTAGGTGGCTTGCATTTTGTGGCTGACATTCTTCTTGCCCCGCGGCCGACGACCGGCGGCTTGTCGCACATCCTCCCGCCGGGAGAGCACTACACTCGGCTTTTTCCCCTCTTCATGTGCCCGGCGTTCTGTCAAATTTTCTGACCAATCAGAAATTGCAACTTTGAGTTAAAAAATAGCCGCGAATACAGCAATTACAAAGTAAACAGTACAAACTTTCTTTAAATAAAGGACTACTTACGTTTGATCATGGATTGGCATGTCATTGTCATTGATTGGCTGCGGTCATTTTGTCCAGCTGCTTCCCCGGCGGGCTCCCCTGTCCGTAGTAGCTAGGAACTAGCTGTACATTGCTCTCCGTCAGGCGGTTTGCTGATCGGCGAAGCCAATCGACAACCCAGTCGTCATGTGAAATTTTACGGGCTAGTTATGTGTGATTTTCCGCTTCGAAGACTTTGAAACATCACTCGGTTCGGGTTAGCATGTCGGCTAGCTGTCATGCCTCTTGGTTTGTTTACATTCTCCGAAGCCGTGGAAGGGAAATGACATAGGCCCGATTTAGGTGGCATAAAATATCATTCGGGAGGTGCGACAGTAAAGGTGAAGTCGACAGTTTTGACCATTATGGAGTAATTTTGCCATGTCGTCTTGAATAAATGGATTTTTATTATTTCATATTCCATTTAGCACAAGACTGTTATTTGTCATGGCCATGCCATTTATTTAGCTATTGGGGAAAAATACTTGGATAAAAAAATAATATCCTGTAAAAATATTGGAGTAGAGAGACTGAGACAAGACATTTTGCGGCTCTCTTCGTTGTGTTTTCCTCGTTGTGAGTAATTCCCCCTCAATGGGCTGCATACTAAATCAGATGAAATTGTGACTCCGCTGACGTCATCCACCTGTTGGGGACGCTAGAGCCCTATAATGGTAGGCGTGGCTAACCGGCAGGTTAAAAGACTAATTTCTCGTCATCTGCGCTTTGCTAAATTGTTGTATATAGTCAGATCGTCTCAAAATATGATTGTAATTCACATAATAATCCTATTTAAGACTTTTTCTGAAGTCGTTCGCAGTTTAAAACAAAGGCAATCGAAACAGGAAATAAAATTATACATACAAATTGCATTAAATTGAAATCAGAAATGGAAATTAAGCAGAAAAGAAATAAAAAGCAAACAGCTTGAAGTTTGAAATATGTAGACAGTTATGGATATGCTGTGATAAAAGTGTTTTCAGTCCTGATTTAAAGGAGCTAACCGTTTTGATCACACATCAGACCTTCAGGTAATTTGTTCCCAGTGACGTGCGGTGAGGTTCGTGGATGGTGAGGCACTGACTCCTTAAGTGTCAGATTTACAAATATATAAACCAAAAAGGGTAGCTTATTCAATTAACTACTGGTTATTTCACATCTCATCAGCATTCTTCACGAAACACACACACACGGTACATATTACAGATACGTAAAGGTAGAAAATAACGTGCATTTGCGCTACACTCTCCATGTGTTGGAATTTCCATCGCAAGTCTTTAGTTCATACAACATAAATGAGTACAGAGTGGTGTACAAAACCACAGATTTCAATTTTGACCTTTTGTGAAATATTCAGTTGTTTTTAAAACTTGAATCTGATACTTAAATCAATTTAATACAGATTGCTCAAAAAAAAGCATGAAAAGAAAAAGTATATTTTATTTAAGGCCAAAATTTAGTTTTAAAATATTAAGATTGAAATGAAAACTGTGGTCTTACCTTTATTTGTAGATAAAGTCCATGCGCCTGCCCTTCGCCACAAAAACCTCAGTTACTTTGTTGTAAAAGTCCTCCTTATTTTCCTTTAGTTTTAAAAGTCTCTCCGCCTCAATGGAGATGATCGCCAGGGAGGAAAGTTGTCCTGAATCGGTCCTATTCCTACTGTATCACATCACCGATTGCTTCAATTAGATCGTTCTGTATTCTATTTGACAAGCCAGAAAACACAGTGGATGTGTCCAAATGTCTAGCTAACCTCTCATCTTTCTCAGCAAAAGCGTATAAAAGTTCGACATAATTGCCACGATTAGTAGAGCTTGCCCTCTCATCGTTACCACGAAATGCTAACTCCTGCTTAGCTAAGAAGCAGGTTGCATTAATGAGGTCTTTCAAAATCTCGCGGTTCTCCTTCACCTTAGCTTGTGGGTGCTAACGTTGAGCCGCCGCTGTTCGTTCAAAGCCAAATCGATCCTTGAGCTTCCAAAATTTTTTAAAGCAGTCTGGCTTTGAATGTGAGTGTACGATCTCTCATGTTTGCTGAGACTTCGTGGTAAATTTTTCATGTCACAATATCCCGTGTTAGTCCAGACATTGGCACAAGTTGAGAACAAAAGGCATGGGAAGCAGTAAAGGCGGTTTTTCGAAGGACAGCCACACAGCCAGTCTTTTCGGGTGTACCACTCCGTTTGAAAAGAGCGAGTTATCTTAGACTGTCCCGTAGTTTGAAGCAAACCTTTTAGCTCCGGTGTTCTGCCAAAATATCTTACATCGGCGAAACGTCCTACATTCGTCGAATTTGACACCTAAAGTACTACTGTGCGCTCTAAACTTGTTTTGTTTAGATGCATACAGGAATAACGTACTAAAAAAATGCCTGCAGAAAATACTTAAATGTAGTTATATCAAATAAGGACGGTTTAAATACGCTACATGACTAATGTGGTCAATTGCTTCCAAGCTAACACAAAAAAACACAATGGTTAAAAGTATGAGAGAGTAATACATGCAAAAAGTATCTTTGAGGCAGTGAAAAGGTTCTAAATAACTAAATAAAAACAAAAATAGTGAGTACTCGCCGCTTCTAACCGATGTGCGCATGCGTGTGGATGCATGCGCAAGCGCCCTGAGCATTGTGTAGGACGTTTCGCCGCGTAGTAAGGAATGGCCGAACACCGCCGTTGGTCTTCCTCTGTTAATCAGGTCCACTTTTGACTGAAAGTCCAGTTTTGAGAATTTTTAAAGTTTGGATATATAATCCTCTTCCATTTTGGGAGTCCGATGTCGACGTAATAAACAATACAAAACGGCTCGCCACAGTGCACTTGACTCGCCTGGCGCAATTACCTGTTGGCTCACGTTCGCCCCCTTTCTGTGCGGCAGCGTACTATCTGCCGCAACCTGTGCCTTTTCACTGCGGTTTTATTTCCCATCAGCAAAACTAAATATGTCGCTAACAAACATTAAACTTTAAGGGTTAAAGACATTAGTCAGACTGTGGAAAATCAGGTCAAATAAACGTATCTGGAAACATTATAATGGCGACATGCAGATGTACGGCAACCAGCACGCTCCAATTCCATGTATCAACCCAGTTTGTTATGGATTGCGCAATCAGAGGTGAGGCTTTACTCGTTGCTGCCGCACCTCTCGTTTCATTTCGTTATTTGAACAGGAAATGGGCAAATTCAGCGATTTTGACTATAAAAAATGTTTGAAATGAGTCATACATTAAGAGCAATGGACAAATATTAATATAAATTTGATGCTATAATTATTTTTTTGTCATGATGACAGGTGAGGCTCTGCCTCACCTGCCTCCCCTGACCGCACGTCACTGTTTGTTCCAGAGGTGAGGAGCATTATAACTAGATGCTGCCTCACAATGCTTGGTTCTTGTTCTTGGAACATACAGGGGACCGGTTCCAGACGACCTTAGGGGTCTAGATGTGTCATTGGGATCCAACAAAACAAGCATGTATTTTGGTCCAAGGCCATTAAGTGTTTTGTAGACGAGCAGTAGTATTTTACAGTCTATCCCTTGATTCACTGGAAGCCAGTGTAACAATTTCATAACCGGTGTAATGTCCAATTTTCTTGTGCTTGTAAGGACTCTGGCAGTAACATTCTGTACTGGCTGCAGCTTCCTGACTGATTTTTTATCAAGACCTGTAAATATACTGTTGCAATAGTCCAATCTACTTAATATGAATGCATGCATAAGTTTTTCCATGTCTTGTCGAGTCAGAAGCCCCTTAATTCTGGCTATATTTTTTAGGTGGTAATAAGCAGATTTAGTGATGGACTTCAGATGGCTATCAAATTTTAGGTCTGAGTCAATGATTACGCCAAGATTTCCGACTTGATTGATAGTGACATTGTGCTTATCTTTGACCCTTCCTTTTTTGGCTCAAAAATGATCACTTCTGTCTTCTCAACATTTAGCTGGAGAAAATTTTGGCAAATCCATTCATTGATTTGATGAATGCATTTACTCAGGGAGACGAAGGGACTATAATCCTGTGGGGACACAGAAATGTAGAGTTGTGTGTCATCTGCATAGGTGTGATAGGAGATGTCATACTGTTCCATGATCTGAGCTAAGGGAAGCATATAGATGTTAATAACAGTGGTCCAAAAATAGACCCTTGAGGGACTCCACACGTGAATTTGGTTCGTTTTGACTGATGGTTTCCGATTGATACAAAGAAATGCCTATCCTAAATCCTGAGATGTGAACCACTGAAGAACAGTGTCAGTAGCCCTACCCACTGTTCCAATCTGAGTAGTATGTTGTGATGAACTGTGTCGAATGTGGCACTGAGATCCAATAGTAGCAGAACAGATGGTTTGCCTGCATTAGTAATCCGACGAATATCATTTAGGACTTTGTTAAGCACGGTCTCTGTGCTGTGTTGTGGCCGAAATCCATACTCAAATGAGTTATAAAGATTGACAAAAAGTAAGAAAGCAACAAACTGGTGGGAAAAAAAGATGCAAAAGTATGAACTTGTTCATTTTTGGACTAATAAGTTTAGTTTGAAATTTTCAATAGTGAACTACGAACTAAAGTCGTTCATTCAATTTTTTACCTTTGAACTAGTTCATGTAGAAAACGAGCTTTCTTAACATTTTCTACGCCCCTACTTTTGAGAGCATTACCAATCTTTGTTGTAATTGGGAAAAGGACAAGATAGTCTAGGTATTATTGTTTTTGTGCAAGTACAGTTAAACACAACTTTAATGCTATTTTTAGGCTTCATCCTTATTATATTTTTATCAGTTTCTCCCAACACCGTCCATCCTCTTCCTCCTGTGTCCTTGTGCTTTGCCCAGTGAGGCGAGTCCTACAGTGGGGACGTTTTGAAGAAGCTGCTGCTCTTTGCAATCAGAGCCCCGCCAGGCCCAAATCTGCTTAGTGCATACAACTGAAGTTGTTATTTAGCACTTTTTTGGAAGGGGTGGAAACCTATTTCAGTCTTCTCTCCAAAAGTAGCACAATTATATTGTCGAATTTCATGCACCAGTCAGCTCCCAATGGAGTGCCAACCTTTGGATTACTGACTTGGAGAGAAAAGCAGCGTTTGATATTTGGATTAGATTGGCTGGAGGCAGTTTCGATCAAATGGCAATTCAAAGTGAAGAGTTTGAAAATATCTTGTTCCCTCTTCCTTTTTTACACCAAATACTATATTTGCCAGTAATTGATGAAGTCTGTTATAGCTACAATTCAGCACAAGTTGTATGGATAGATTTTAGTTTTGTGTGTTGTGTTCGCCAATGGGGATTTTTTTGTGGGTCCATAGACTTCACTATGAGTTGACGGGAAACAGGGCTCGGGGCCGTATATAATTATTTTCTATAGAAGTATGAACAAAAATTAAAATGGCTATAAAATTCTCAGATTTTCCGCTAGATGCACAAAAATCATCAAATGCAGAGATAACCACCTATATTTTCAGGATCAAGAACAATATTTAACATATCATATGTTTCTGCCCAAAATAGTGACTTTTTAATTAGACAAAAAAAAAAAAAATTAACGCAATTTTGACATAAGTTTTCAACAGCTAATCACTCAATTTTCACATCAGAAACTTAATACCTGGGGAAAGCATGAAGAAACATCTTATTTTTTTTAAATACAATCATAACTTATTTAGGTTAAATTCTAATTAAAGTCACTATTACCTCAGCACGTCTTGCCAGCTATCTGGCCCACGTCGTTTTTAGATTGAAATGTTTCAGATTGAAATGTTTCATAAAATAAAATGCGTAGCCATACGCGGAGATTAAGGGGGGACCGGGAGGCATAGCCCTCCCTGGTTGCCTAAAATGTCATTACAAATGATTGACTTTCCAATATACGAATTTAAAATTAAGACTGTTGGTAAACTGTTGTCTATAAAAGTAAAGCAATAAAACAAACAACAACAACAACAACAACAAAAATTTAACAAAGGGTCGAAATTATTTTTCAAAGAGATCATGTGACTAGCACCTTAGGGACGGTCATTTGCTTTGCTTAGCTCTCCAAAAAAACAGTAGAGGCAAGATGGAGATGCGCAATTTTTCAAACCGAAGCTTTCAAAAGCGACAACAACTACAGAGCAAGAACTAAGGATTGAAAATGTGGACCATGAAACGCTGGATAGTGAGCGGAGTTTCAGTTTGCTCTACTAAAGACGTTAACCCTAAAAAATGGTGCGAAACAAAAAAATAACGCTCATTTTCAACGTATTATTATAAATGTTCCAGGTTGGAATATTCAAAACAGATCTACTTCTCCACTAGTTAAGATAGAAAAACACACGCGCTCACACACACACAGCTGGGATGCCTGTATGTACGAGCATGGTCATGGGCCCCCAACTCTGCCTATGGTATGGACGCAGAAATGTCTAAATTACCTTTTTTTTTTTTTGCCAAGAAACAGGCAGTTGGCCCAATATGACCTGATTATTTGAACGTAAAATTACGCTCTTGTGTATGGATACAAAATCCAACATGAGGGCCATCACAAAACAAAAGTTGAAAATTCTTGCAAATAAATGCGTAAATCCCGGAATTTCAAAATATCAACGTAAAACAGTTTAGATTCTTGGTTAAAAAAAAACAAAAAAAAAAACAGGGCAGTTATCATTCATATTACGTAAATATTTCATGCTAAAGTGCTGCTTAATTTTTTCAATTCATTTCATTTTTTCACAACGTTTCAAAGTGCATGCATGGTGCTATCTTATATAATAATTTCCTTGAATCCAAATCAGTCTTGAGACACTCCTGCCTGCTTGTATGCACAAAAATCTTCGTCCTGTTTCCACCTAAATCCGGCGTTAGAACACAGTGTGTGTTTGAGTTTATCGAAGTGAAAGCTTCCATGATGCTCTCCTATGGGAAGCCGTGGCGCAATGTTTGCAAAAGCTGTCTCGTCAAATGATAGTGAATTCTATGGTGGGTCTGAGGTGAGAGTCTTTGCGATCCAATGGGGAGTTTTTTGTTGGCTCTTTTTTATTTATTTTTTTTGATGGAATTTTCCAAAAAGTTATTTCAAGAGGTGTGAGCAAAACATCGGAAGGTTTGAAATTAGTCAAAGATGCTTTTTTTGGTCCTAGTTGAAAGGTCAAAGGAGATTTTTTGGTGGGTCCGTCAGTGATGATTTTTTTTGTGTGCCAAGTTGAAAGTCAGTAAGAATGAATAGAGAATTATTTTGTGTGTTTATCACTGGCAATGTATTTTGAACAAGCAATATAAATGTATTCGGTTGAATTCCCTTACTGCAGGGGTGCCCAAGTCCGGTCCTCGAGAGCCCCTATCCAGCTTGTTTTCCATTTCTCCCTCCTCCAACAAACCTGACTCAAATAATCAGGATCATTATCAGGCTCCTGCAGAGGAGGGAGAAATGGAAAACAAGCTAGATAGGGGCTCTCGAGGACTGGACTTGAGCACCCCTGCCTTACTGGAAATGAATGACGAAAAGAACAGTTCGACATGGAGTTGGATGCGAAGGAAAAGACAATGGTAAAACAAGGACCACCTGATATAATGCCACAGGATGAGGGATTACCTCATCCTGTGTGTGAGGGCTGCGAGCGATCATTCGGTCTTTTTTCTATTGTCGCAAAAACTTTGGGACAATCTCCTCCCACCTTTCAACCTCATTTCACACTGTTCCAACTCCATAATGTTCAAAAAATCATGCAACACATTTTAATTAACCCAAAAAAGACCCAACTCACAAAATAAACAAAAAAAAACTCATTAATTTCCACTAGAGCATTCAACCGAATACACTGATATTGCTTCTTCAAATTACATTGCCATTGATAAACACACAAAATAATTCTCCATTCACTCCTATTGATTTTCAACTTGGACCCACAAAAAAATCTTCATCGACGGACCCACCCAAAAAATCATTTACTCCCCTGTCCTTTCAACTTGTGGCATTGTATCAGGTTGTCCTTGTTTTGCCATTGTTTTCTTCTTTTTCTTCGCATCCGACTCCATGTCAAACCGTTCTTTTCTTCACCTGAGCCACAGTGCGGACCTCAGGTCACACTGTATTAACAGAACTGACTCTCTGTGAAAGAATCCAATGAGTCTTTTTTAGGTCTATATTTTGTTAGCTTCCACTGGCGGAAATACAATGTAACACTGTCATTTTTCTTGCCTCAACCTCGTACAGGATAACTTGAATTTCAGCCTTCATGAAATTTCTTCTTTTATTTTTTAAGGCCCTGTTCTTGGACAGTTAATCCTTCTCAATAATATCATTTTGATATATGAAGTTAAGTCTGTTTATCAGCTAATAAGGGTGAGATTTATACAGAATGAGGGCAAAAGACAATTAGTTAAAATTAGGCATGTGCCGGTTACCGGTTTCAAGGTTTACTGTGGTATGAAAACCTCACGGTTTCAAAACCACCAAAATTTTCTGTCATACCGTTGTACGGTATTAGCTACTTTTTATGTCCCAAAAATGCAGTGAGAAATGGCTTGGAGCGGCAGCGCTCACCCCTCCCCTTCCGGTTGTTGCTCTGTCTTGAGTGTCGGTGACACTGCTGTCGCTGTCAACACTACACCTGAGCTTTTTCAAAACCCACTCAAAAAATGTGTAGCTACTGAAAAGAAACAGAAGGCCTCGGATTAGAGGAGGATGGACAGCCAACGTGCAGGCAATACCTCCAACATGATTTCACATTTACGTGACCATCGTCTGTCCCTTTACACAAAATTCGAGGTAAGTAAACGGTGTCATGAACGTTTCCCACCAGCTACAAGCTACTCCAGCGTGTTTCGTGTGTCTAGCGATGGTAAAACAAATAGTATAACGTAAGCTTGTTAACAAGGCTAACGTGGCTAATTAGCATGCCAAGACAGCTAACTAGTTTTGTCTTTATTAGCGTGCTTTTGTAAAATCTCCTACTATTGTAAGCATCTGTTCAAAATAACATTTTTATCATACACAGTGTGGTGTTTTTTTTCTCTCTGGCGACTTTCTGTGTTGAGAGTGTGTGTGTCTGTGTGTATAATGTGTAAATAATGATACGAGTCATACACGCATGCTCTGTCTCTTGCTATCGCTCTCCATTCATATTCAACTAAATAATATTAATAGTACAACCCCTAGCAAAAAGTTTGGAATCACCAGTCTCGGAAGAGCACTCAGTCGGGCATTTTATTTTGTAGAACAAACTCAGATAAAATGCTTGAAAAAATACTGAATTAGTTCAAAAGTACAATCCTTTAGCATTCAGAAACACTAAAAGAATTGAATCAAAAACATTGTGGTGGTCAGTAAATGTTACTTTTATAAGGCAAGTGCGGGGAAATAAATATAGAATCACTCCATTCTGAGGAAAAATATATGGAATAATGAGAAACAAACAAAGAAATAACAATCAAAACATATCTCTAGTATTTATTTTCACCACTTCTGGCTTTTATGACAGCCTGCAGTCTCTGAGGCATGAACTTGATGAGTGACAAACTGTATTCTTCATGAATTTGGTGCCAACCCTCTTTGATTGCAGTTGCCAGATCATCCTTGCAGGTCAGAGCCTTGCTGTGGACCATTTTGTTCAATTTCCACCACAGGTTTTTAATAGGGTTGAGATCTGGGCTATTTGCAGGCCATGACATTGACCGGATAACATTCTCCAAGGAATGCTTTAGTAGTTTTAGCTCTGTGGCATGATGCATTGTCATCTTGGAAAATGATTTCATTTTCCCCAAACATATTTTCAATTGAAGGGATAAGACAGCTGTCTAAAATTTCAATGTAAACTTGTGTATGTCTTGAAGATTTAACCACAGAGCATTTGCCTGACATGCAGCCCCATATCATCAAGGACTGAGAGAATTTTGAGGTTTTCTTCTGGCAGTCATCTTTGTAAATCTCACTGGAGCGGCACCAAACAAAAGTTCCAGCATCATCACCTTGTCCAATGCAGATTCTTGACTTATCACTGAAAATAACCTTCATCCAGTCATTCACAGTCCATTATTGCCTCTCCTTAGCCCACTGTGGTCTTGTTCTTTTCTGTTTATGTGTGAATGATGGTTTCTTTTTAGCTTTCCTGTATGAAAATCCCATTTTCTTTTGGCGATTTTGCACAGTTCTGTCACATACCTTGACTCCAGCTTCCTCACATTTCTTCTTCACTTGTCTTGTTGTACATCTTCTGTTTTCAAGACACATTTAGTTGTTTGTCATGACGTATACCACTACGCTTAACTTTAACAACCTTGCCATGCTGTTTGTACTTGGTCCTGATTTTTGATACAGCTGACTGTGAACAGCCCACATCTTTGGCAACCATACGCGTAGCATTACCTTCTTCAAGAAGTTTGATAATCCTCTCCTTGGTCTCAAGAGACATCTTGTTGGAGCCATGATTCTAGTGAATCCACTTGGTCCAGCAGCCCTCCAAGGTGTGATAACTGCACTGTTTTGAAGTGCTAACTAACGAGCAGATCTAATCTGAGGCTGGGGCTCAATTAAGTAAAGGAAATTGACTAGGTCTGTCTGTATTTTCTACTCAAAATGGAGTGATTTAATTTTTTTGTCTTTAGAATGGAGTGATTTTATATTTACTTTCCTGCACTTTCTCTATAAAAGTAACATTTACTGACTACCACAATGTTTTTATTCATTTCTTTTAGTGTTTCTGAATGCCAAGGAGTTGCACTTTTGAAGCAGTTCATTATTTTTTTCAGGATTTTTGTCTGAGTTTGGTCTACATAATAAAATGTCTGAGTGAGTGCTCATCCAAGACTGGTGATTCCATACTTTTTGCTAGGGGTTGTAGTAGTGGTATATTAACCCAGAAAAGGTGAACATACTCCCATTCCTACATCATAACTTGTAATGAGAGAGAAATATGTCGAAAATGAACACCTTAAAAAAAAGTTGAGATGGAGCTTTAAAGTCAGTGAAGTGCTATATAACAAAATATACATATAAATCGTCGTCTCGCCCACCCGGGCGGTATGGTCTCTCCTTTCAAGCTCAGGTCCTCTACCAGAGGCCTGGGAGCTTGAGGGTTCTGCGTAGGATCTTAGCTGTCCCCAGGATTGCACTCTTCTGAACGGAGACGTCGGACATTGTTCATTGTTACTGCCCCTAGTCTTCCGATCACTACTGGCACCACTGCTGTCTTCACTCCTCACATTTTCTGTAACTCTTCCTTCAACCCTTGATATTTCTCCAGCTTTTCATGTTCTTTTCTCCTGATGTTGCTATCGCTCGGGATTGCTACATCTATCACTACTGCTGTCTTCTGATGTTTATACCACTATGTCAGGCTGGTTAGCCATCACCAGTTTGTCTGTCTGGATATGGAAGTCCCACAGGATCTTGGCTCGGTTGTTCTCGACCACCTTTGGAGGTGTCGCCCACCTTGACTCTTGGATCTCCAGTCCGTACTCGGCACAGATGTTCCTGTACACTATGCCTGCTACCTGGTTATGTCGTTCCATGTATGCCTTGCCTGCCAGCATCTTGCACCCTGCGGTGATGTGCTGGACTGTCTCAGGGGCCTCTTTGCATAGCCTGCACCTGGGGTCCTGTCTGGTGTGATAGACCCCGGCCTCTATTGATCTTGTGTTTAGGGCCTGTTCTTGTGCTCCCATGATCAGTGCCTCTGTGCTGTCTTTCAGTCCGGCTTTTTCCAGCCACTGGTATGTTTTTGCCATGTCAGCTACCCCCTCAATTTGTCGGTGGTGCATACCATGCAGGGGCTTGTCCTTCCATAATAGCTCCTCAGGGTCCTCCTCCTTACTGGGCTTCTGTTGCCTGAGGCATTCACCGAGCAGGTCATCACTGGGGGCCATTTTCATGATGTACTCTTGGAGGGATGTAGTTTCCTCCTGGATAGTGGCTCTGATGCTCACTAGTCCTCAGCCTCCCTCTTTCCGCTTTGTGTAGAGCCTCAGGATGCTGGACTTGGGTGAAACACTCTGTGCATCGTAAGGTGCTTTCTTGTCTTGATGGATACGATGCCAGCAGGGTATCTGATTACTGGTAAGGAATAGCTGTTAATCTTGCCATTCAGCTGACTCTTGAGGACCTGCCTCACCCTCTGTAAGTATTTGGTTGTGGCAGACCTCCTAGTTGCTTCCTCATGGTTCCCATTTGCCTGTGGGATCCCCAGGTATTTGTAGCTGTCCTGTACATCTGTTATGTTAACTTCAGGTAGTTCAGCCCCTTCAGTTGAGATCACATTCCCTCTTCTGGATACCATTGGCCCACACTTATCTAGTCCGAATGACATCCCGATGTCATTGCTGTACATTCTCGTGAGGTGAATCAGGGAGTCGATGTCACGCTCGTTCTTGGCATACAGCTTGATATCATCCATGTACAGGAGGTGACTGGATTGAATTGACTACATTTTATTTAGAAGTGTTTTTACTTTTTTATGGAAAATAATCATTTTTGTTCTTTTTAGCAACTTGAGTTGTGGGTGTGGCCGTTGGTTTAGTCTATAACAGGGGTCATGAATTAAAAATCCTCTGGGTCCGAAATTAAAAAATTACAACAATCTCGGGTCCGGAAATATTTTTAATGCTTTTTTTTTTACAAAAAATACAAACGTATACGTGGCCGTGCTGATAATTACAAATTCAAAAATGTAAATAAAATATAAAAAATAAATTTATAGTGAGTAATAAATAATATTTAATCATAATTAATTAGTAATAAATAATAAAGATCATACTGAGTCCTTAATTCCGCTATTTTTTGAGAACGGATGGCAGAGTTCATAGGGAAACTTTGCGAAAAAGCTACGTGCTTAGTCTCATAGTGCCTTTTCAAACTGCTGCTTTTTACAAGCTCTACCGTTGTTCGGCCATTCCTTACTACGCGGCGAAACGTCTACACAACGGTCAGCGCGCTTGCGCAAGCATCCGAACGCATGCGCACATCGGTCAGAAGCGGCGAGTACTCACTATTTTTGTTTTTATTTTGTTTTTTAGAACCTTTTCATTGCCTCAAAAATACTTTTTGCATGTATTACCCTCTCATACTTTTAACCATTGTGTTTTTATGTTTTAGCTTTGAAGCAGTTGATCACATTAGTCACGTAGCGTATTTAAACCGTCCTTATTTGGTATAACTGCATTTAAGTATTTTCTTAAGGTATTTTTAGTACGTTCTGCCTGTATGCATCCAAACAAAACAAGTTTACAAGCGCGCACAGTAGTACTTTGAGTGTCAAATTCGAGTAATGTAGAATGTTTCGCCGATGTAGCAGATTTTGGCAGAACAGCGTCTCTGAACAGATGAGGCATGTGCTGCCGCCAGGTAAAATGAACAAAAATGTGTTGGTCTACTCCTCCTTAAACACTCTGTTTTCTGCATCAACCTCGCATCGTTTTTCAGCACGCCATTTGCCGTACCTTTTCGCCTTTTCTCCAACTTCATTCGGCTCAGTTTTTGGCTGTTACTCTATGGGGTTATATTGCTGACACTATTCTGAGCGAGCAATAATGGAAATTGAGCAAAAATAACCTAGATTTCGAGCACAAAAAAACTATATTGAGCGAGCAGTTAAAGATTTTAAGCGAGCAATCGTTGATTTTGAGCACAGAAAATAATATTGAGCAAAAAAAATCTACTCTGTGCCGCTCAATTCCCCCCTCCTGCTCTCGCTACGTATCTCGACTCCGCTCAATTCCCCCTGCTCTGCTTGTCGGTTTCTTTTCTCTGCGCGCTCGCCGCGCTGAGTTGTAGGGATGGACGGATCGATACCAAAATATCGATATTTCGATATAGTGTATTAAATTTTAGGTATCGATCCCTAAGCAAAAGTATCGATATCTGGAATTAACATATTATAACATATTATCAATTTTTGGGTGTATTTTTGTGCACACTTTTTGTACTACTTTTCCCTTTCGCATTCTACACGCACGTAATCAGTGCACACACATAAGCAGTGCACCGGCGTGTGCTCCCGCTCCCATTCACGTCCCTATCCTGTGTCCAACAGCATGCTTTTCCTCCGCCCCTCTCACGCCTAATTTTTTACTCAACCTTTTTATTATTTCTTATTCATTTATTATTATTTCTTGTGAATTTATGTTTCATAATTTTATTTTTTCATGAAATGTTTTTCCATATTTTTTTATGTTACAAACAATTAAATGCTTCATTTCTTATGTTTTGTTGCTACTTATTTTTATTCTGTTAAAGGTCTGTTTCAATTATTTCAAGATCTGTATTTTTTAAATTTATTTATTTTTATTATATATATTTTTTCAAAATCTATTTGAAAATTGTGTTAGTAAAATAAAATTCATAAACGGAAAGTGACTATTGATTATTGGATTTGTTTTTAGTGATCTACCATTTGAGGGCGGTAACATGCTACTATTAATTTGTTCTTTAATTAGATCAAAAATATTTATTTAGGTAGATTAAAATTTGATCAAATACAACGTGTAGCAGGGAAATGTTCTGTGCATATGAATTTAAGGGTCATGGTTAAAGAGTGAGACTGACTAATCAGAGTTTGTTGTTGATGGATTGGTTTGTGAGTTTGAGGGAAACTGCTTTGCTCGTTATTAAAAGCTGCAGTTTTCCATTGCAAAGCATATTTGACACAAAGAGACTAAATAGTTTTTGAGTGCTTGATGTAGTTGTACATTAGATATCATCAGAATGGCTGAGAACACTGCAGGGTTGTCTATATATATTTAAATACTGTATATATATATATATATATATATATATATATATATATATATTTTTTTTTACATATTATGAACTTCCGGTTTCGATATCGGATTGGGATCGCAATATTTAGCCTTGGTATTACTTGGTGTCGGATCGAAACCAAAATCACTGGTATCGCCCATCTCTAATCTCGACTCCTCTGCTCGTCCTTTCTTTTCTCTGCGCGCTGAGTTGAGCACATGCGTCACCAACGTGTCACGAAGCCAACCAATCAGAGAGCTGGCGGAAATACCGCCAGCTCTCTGATTGGTTGGCGGAAATACCGCCAGCTCTCTGATTATCGTTGGCGTTGAGATACGTAGCGAGAGCAGGAGGGGGGAATTGAGCGGAGTCGACATACGTAGCGAGAGCAGGAGGGGGAATTGAGCGGCACAGAGTAGTTTTTTTTTTGCTCAATATTATTTTCTGTGCTCGAAATCTACGATTGCTCGCTTAAAATCTTTAACTGCTCGCTCAATATATTTTTTTGTGCTCGAAATCTAGGTTATTTTTGCTCGATTTCCATTATTGCTCACTCAACTTCCATTATTGCTCGCTCAGAATAGTGTCAGCAATATAACCCCATATTACTCCGCGGAGTCTGGAAAGCGAGTGTAAGACATGCTGTTCTAAAAATAACTTTCAAATGCTTCACTCCCATTGGCTGGCTCACGCGCGTCACCGCTAAGGTTTTTGTTTGTTGCCACCCTGCGCTCTGTAAACCCGCAGAAAAAAAAGATTTTTGTTGTTGCAACGTATATTAGTCCGGACAGCTTGAGATCCGGTCCAGACGGCTTGGGGGTCCGCGGTTCCGTGACCTCTGGTCTATAAGTTCTGTTTATTTCAATTTTATTTAAAATGTATTTCTTAATTTTGTTTATTTTAACATTATATTCGGGTTGATGTTCCAATTTGTAAATATGTTGTGAAAATTTTTTTAAAATCCTGTTTTTTTTTAACCCATACATCTCAAAATAACACATTTTAGAGCTATAATTGCAATACCGTGCTACCATAAAACCGGGGTATTTTTGCTGAAGTTTAACCCCTTAATGCCTAAATTTATTTCCAATAATAAAAAAAATGTTTTGGGTGTGTTTTTACCTTCAAATAGATGCTAAATTAAGTTGAAAGTCATAATTTGAATATAGCCCATAAAATAGGCATACATTTAGGTATGATGCCGATTAGCGACAACAGGCAATTAAGTAAAACAAATGGCAAAAAAGGCACATGTTCCCATCTCAGGTCTGAACACACTTTTATTGATACATCTTTTTTCACTGCTTGTGAAATTCAGAAAAACAATTATTGTTTCTGTTTAAGCACAGATGTACATTGCACTTTTCACATTTGAAAACGCTCTGCCCCTTACAATTTGGGAGTTTGCAACGTCGTTGCACATTTTGGGCATTCGGCACAATGTTACCACTGGCTCCTATGTCTGGTTGGCTCGGTATCGGATCTATTTTCCCTGTGAATACATCAATGAGTGCACCAGACCTCTTGTGTCGCAAAGCACAAAAAATTTGTATCCCCATTTGTATGGCTTTTAGGGGATGTATTGTTTTAGGCTCAATCTGACCTTGAAAGGAACCATTTGCTCATCTACACACAACATTTGGTCCTAAGGGAGAGCTTGAAATTTGGGGAGAAGTGTGTCGATTAGTAATCTAATTTTGTAAATCTTTGTTGGGGGCCATGTTGTCACCTAAATGAAGTGTTTTATTTCTTACCATCTGTCTCGGGTCATGGCATCTGCTACTATCGGAATTCGAGTTACACTGGACCAGTACAGCATGAACATGTTTTGCAGAGTTCTGCTGTTTTACAGTTCTCCGAGGTATCCTGTTTCTTTTCGATGTAGTAGGTCTTGCAGGTGCAGCACTGGTGGTTGGAGGTGGATGAGGCGGCCCGTCAGCATCTGCCCTCACTTTCACTGAGAGCCCTCTCATCACTCTCCACAGGAGGAGTTTTGGTCAGATGTGCTTGCGTAGCGTAAAAAGCCGCTGCATCCATTTGTATTTCTGCAGAACAATAAGGAACAGAAATTACGGTTATAATTTCAAAATAAAATGTGTTGAAAACCATCAACATACATATACTTCTGTTTGATAGTTAGCAGCACATGCTGTGTTCATTTTCCATTAGAGAAATAAATCAATAGCAATTACATTGTTTATGCACCACGTTATGTTTGTTATGTCTACAGATGATATAAAACGTGAAATAAAACGTGTCTAAAAGCGGAACGACATGGAGGCACACGTGACGTGTGCACCGTTGCATACAAAGGATGCGTTCATTTTTTTGTTCTGAAGAAAAATAATCACTACAAATGCCCTTTTTTATGCAACAAGTTACTTTTGTAATGTTTACAGATGATAACGAGAGTGATAGTTTATAGATAAAACGCGTGCGAGTGTTGCAGACCGGCGACAAACAACTCATTTACGTTTGCGGGGTGGCGGGGGAGGGGGGGTGCTTTTCCTATGATGCCGGCTGTGGCGAAAACGCAACAAACCAAAATCGTCATAGAGCTTCAAAAATACTCATCAAAGAAACTCTATCTCATCGTGTTAGCAACACAAGTACACAATAAGACGGTACATATTTTTTTATTTCAGCTGACTTACCTTGAATTGGACGAATCAGTCAAGTTGGTGCGCAGGAGTTCGACGTGACTTTCAAGTTGAATGTCGCGGTGTGGAAAAGGAAGTGGTGTCGTTTCTGGTCGGACCTGACTGAAACTAATGCTTGAAAAAGGTTCCCAGGCATGTGTTTGCAATTAATCTACCGGCAGTGAACAAAGCCAGACGATATTTTGGCCGCTTTCAAAGCGGGAACGGTATGATGCCGAATCGCCACATACGGCGTTAAGGGGTTAACATACTGTACCGTCAAAATCTCACACCGCCACATGCCTAGTTATAATATATTGGGATTTCCAAATATATGAACGAAGCACAGATTCAGAACATTTCAGACATTGAATCGCAATCTTTTAAGTAGAAGTAAACCAGGTCCATTGTGTCTTGTTTGCATGACAACAAAGTCAAGACAAAGCGTCGAAAAAGAGACTTTTGGAAGGATCTTATGGTTAATGATGTGTTCACTTATTTGTGACTGATAATGTCATATCAGGAACTAATTGCATGCCTTGCTACTTCATTAAGCACAGGCTGACATGGTGTCACCGCCATGTTGACTGCACAATTCCCTGCAATCGCTGCTGAGTCAATCCCTCCTTGCGCCAAACACTGAAACTCATTTTACACTCCTGTAATTATTTGATTGCGGGGCGTATTTCAGTTCATATAATGATAAGAGTGGCTTTTAACTGCTTTTTATGGATGTACTTCCTTGCTATTCAGAATGTTCTGACATGCACCTACAAACCAGCGGTCCATTTTCACTCTCCAGCATTGTTAATTCATGCCTTAGTCTCTTAAACTCAAATCTCTTCATCTTTATTCCCTGGATTTTTACATTTTTGTGGAACTACTTCTGCGTTTGATCTGTTTCAATTCTGCAGTCACCTTTAGAGCAGGTGGCTCATCCCTGCCCTTCGCTCTCCATCTTTCTTCCTCTCCACTGACTTTCCTCTGGGCCACACTGGGAATATGCTGATGGGGCAAAGCGAGTTAAAGATAGATTATTTATCATTGCGGGGTGAAGAACTAAAAGGGAAATGGAAAAACAGGTCAAAAAACTGTGTGCACAATTAATCAGAGCGGACGCAAAACAAAAGCACTGTGCAGGTGTTGGTGTCTATTTTAAAATATTTTATGACATTGTAGCACATTAGCATAATATATTTAAAGCCTCAACAGAGATGCCCAGGAGCTTAGATGCGTGACGATGTTAAATATTGTTTGTTATTTATAAGCTACTGGAGGTTTAAAGGGAGTTATTGTTGTGTGTACTTAGGAGGGTCAGAAGCAAACAGAATGGTGTTGGTTCTGCAGATGACTTTGCTGTTGGAACAAAGAATGATTGGAGATCAGATTTTCAAAATTCAATGAGAGATTGCTTGGTTATGATGGAAATAATAAGAGGAAGACAAATAGAAAATGCTTTTTTCGGGGAAATTGATTGGAAATGTTTTTAATGGTCGGTAAACTACCATGGTTTATGGGTAATTTCTTGATCATTTTGAGGCAATTCTACGTCCCTTCTTGGTGATTTTAGGTCAATTCATTTTGATTTTAGTGATTTTGAAGGGGGGGATTCCTGGGTCACTTCATGTTGATTTAGGGGACTTTCGGGTTAGTGTTTGTCCATAGACTTCACTATCAGTTGACAAGACAGCTCCTACAGACATTACGCCACAGCTTACCGTAGGGGGCCGTGCCAGGCAGAGCGTCGTGGTAGCTTTCACTGTGATAAACTCAAACACATGCTGCGTTCTAATACCGGATTAAGGTGGGAAAAGGTCGAAAGTTTCAGCACATACAAGTAGGCAGGAGTGTATCAAGAGTAATTTGGTCGAGGATTCAAGGTAATTATTATATAAAATAACACCATGCATGCACTTTGAAATGTTGTGAAAAAAATGAAATGAATGGAAAAAATTAACGTAACTTTAACTTGAAATATTTCTGTAAATGATAAGCCCATTTTTTTTTTTTTTTTTTTTTTGCTTTTAACCAATAATCTAGACCAGGGGTGTCCAAACTTTTTGCAAAGGGGGCCAGATTTGGTGCGGTAAAAATGTAGGGGGCCGACCTTGGCTGACGTCCTTTAAGTAGAACAATATATTTAAGCAAATTTTAGCAAGCCATTCTGTGTGTCACATTTGCTTTATATGTTTATATACATATATATATATATATATATATATATATATATATTTTTTTTTTTTCAATTAATACATTTCAACAGTCTCGCAACTAGCCTTTGTTCTCTTTTGACTCTCGGGCTCTTGCAAAATACGGCTGCTGTGAAATTAAAGTAGCTTTAAGTTGCTTCAATTTCTCGCTGCGTATATACCCTGTAATCTTGTCGTACATGTCACCGTGTCTTGTTTAGTAATATCGCCTCACATTGAGCTCTTAAAAACAGCAACTGTCTCTTTGCAAATGAGGCAAACACAGTTGTTGCGTATTTTAGTGAAGAAATAGTCCAATTTCTACCTACCCTTAAACGTCGGCCGTCGCAGTCAACTTTTTTTTTTTTTTTTTGTTGATTGTTACCATTTTAGAAAATTGGGAGTAAAGGGTCACACGAGGGAATGTTCCTTAGAGTGCTGCTGCCTTTTAGCGGGTAAATGAGGGGCAGCATTTAGTGTGTAAGCTACTTCATATGCTGGTAGCAGTACTGCTCACTAATTTATTAAGTCTGTGTGCGGGCCAGACATTACTGATTTTATGACAGAGGCTGAGGGCCGGATGAAATTTGACCAAGGGCCACATTTGGCCCCCGGGCCGGACTTTGGACATGCCTGATCTAGACTGTTTTACATTTATATCTATAGAAATTCCGGGATTTACGCATTTATTTAGAAGAATATTCAACTTAAAAAGCTCTTTGTTTTGTGATGGCCGCCATGTTGGATTAACAACGTAACTTTTCATTCAAATAATCAGGTTATTTTCGGCCAACTGCCCGTTTTTTGGGCAAAACAACTAGTAATTTAGACATTAATGCGTCCATACAAAAAAATGAATCGGCTTTTATGTGTTTTATTTTATGCAATTCAATTCAATTCAATTCAATTTTATTTGTATAGCCCACAATCACAACAGAGGTCTCAAAGGGCTTTACAGAGGCAATATGATACACAATTAGAAATGAAGCAACAAAGATGAATAGATACAGTTCAAGTCCTGGGTATCCCCTATCCTAAGACCCTCCATGCCGGCAAGGAAAAACTCCCAAAACTCCAGAGTCAATTGGGAGAAAAATGAGAAACCTTGGGGAGTACCACAGTCAGGAGAGATCCACTCCCAGGACGGATAGACAGGAACCCCAGAACGGCTAATGGGAATTAGCAAGCAAAATTGTAGTCCGTAAAAATACAGTGGAGTAAAGGAGCAAGAAGAGGTCCCTCTGGTCAGATGAGACGGGGGTAGCAGCGAGGACGTCAATCCAGCCAGGGGTCCGGATAGTCAGGAGGCTGCAGCTGAAAAATAGCCCCTCCCCAGAGGGGAGGGGGGAAAGGGGACACCGGGTGACTAGTGATGAAGAGACTAGACAACTAGATATTAACAATGGAAAATAGAAATAAAGTAAGACAAATAGTAGGTAGAGTAAGAAAAGGAGATAGAACTCAGCGGCTGTACTGCCCCCAGCATTATAGCTTCTAGTGCAGCTTAAACTAAACTGTGAGTCTACTCCGACTTCAACTAACCTAACCATAAGCTTTGTCGAATAGGAACGTTTTTAATCTAATCTTAAATGTGCAAACTGTCTCGGCTTCTTTAATACTAGCTGGAAGCTGATTCCATAAAACAGGGGCTTGGTGGCTAAAGGCTCTAGCTCCGACAGTACTTTTATAAACCGTGGGAACTACCAGTAGACCTGCATTCTGAGATCGGAGTGTTCTGTTGGGGCGGTATGGGACGAGAGCATCGGTGAGATAAGATGGCCCCAACCCATTAATGGTCTTAAATGTAAGAAGGAGTATTTTAAATTTAATTCTAAACTCGACTGGAAGCCAGTGAAGTGCCTGGAGCACAGGTAACATTTCAATCTAAAAACGACGAAGGCCAGACAGCCAGCAAGACGTGCTGAGGCAATAGCGATATCAGAATTCGAGAATAAGTTGTGATTGTATATCGAAAAATTTATAATTTTCTTTTGTTGAGTTCAATTAAGATGATTCTGTAGGCGTTCCTCACATATTAATTTTCTGATGTGAAAATTGAGTGATTTATTAGCTGTTGAAAACTTTGCACAAAAAAAATTGCACACAAAAAAAAATAAAAAATAAAAAATGACTCGCTATTTCGGGCAAAAACTTAGATAAGTATGATATGTTAAATATTGCTATTGATCCTGAAAATATAGGTGATTATCTCTGCATTTGGGGATTTTTGTGCATCTTGCGTAAAACCTGAGAATTTTATAGCCATTTGAAGTTTTGTTATACTTATATAAAAAATAATTCAACGGGATTTTATTTGGGAACCACTTTGAATTTTTTTGATGCCGCTGCTCATGGAGACTCATATATTTCTAAGGGAGGTGCCCGTTTTGGTTTTAGGTCGCTAGCGTAAGTTATTGAAAATTGGTCCTCTACAGAGCAGCCATGCGCCCCATTTCCCTTCAAATGATAGTGAAGTCTATGGTCTTTCCATTTTTTTGCTCATCATAAACAGTGACCACATTTGGGATATTTTTGTGGGTCCGCAAATAGGGATTTTTTTTTTGTAGGTTGTGAGTTCGAAATACATAGAAATGAATAGAAAAAAATTATGCGAGTGTTGAATGTACTGCTTTGGAAATGAAACGGATGATATTTAAGAAATTTTGGTGGGTATGTAGGATTTTGGTAAATATTTTAATATAATCTTGGTTCGTACTGATTTCGTGATTGTTTTTCAGACTATAAAGTGCACTTATAATTCTTTATTTTTCCATAAAAAATGCAAGTTTTTCTTATTATCTAGTGCACCTGATTAAATTGAATTCTTAATTCTTAAGCTTAATGATCTCAAATCTATTTTGTTGGAGTATAATTGTATTACTGCTCCAGTAAAGTCTTCAAGACACACAGAAATAAAATTAATAAATAAAACAATTAGGACAATTTTAGAAGATAAAGAACTAACGGCAAGTGCAGTACATTGATGCACTTTATAATCTGGTGTGTTCTATAGTATGAAAATATGGTAGATACATTCATTTTCTTGTTTGTTGTTTATTTGGGGTGGGGGGGGGGGTCGTCTTTTAGGGCAAACCGTGTCTTTTTTTTGGGAGCAATCAAATTTGAGTTAGAAGGGTGTGAATTGGTCAAGGCGTGTGCATTGTGCGGCATAGTGTAGTTTACTGTACACAGTTAATATGTGTGAAGTTTGGCTTTATTCCATTCCATGTTCTCTTTTACTAAAATACTGTATGTTATTAGAAACACATAAAATATTGCCATTTTGATTTTAAAAAATCCATGATATTTAGTACATGTTTTGACCTATGGTCATGTTTTATGTGCGCAATGGACGCTCTGTGTGATGACGCAGTTTGTCACTGTCACTAAACGAACACTACCTGTGTCCTGCAATTCCTTCGTTGCAGCGAGACGTCCAACACATGCACACATTGGTTAAAAGAGGCGAGTAATTACTCTTTGTGTTTTTATTGAGTCTTTTATTACCTTTTCATTGCCTCCAAATACTTTTTGCATGTGTTTCCCTCTTATACTTTGAGGCATTGTGTTTTCTTGTGGTAGCTTTAAAGCAGATTGTTGACCACATTTAGTCACGTTGCGAATTTAAACCACCCTTATTAGATATAACTACGTTTAAGTATTTTCTCAAGGAATTTTTAGTATCATCTGTCCGTATGCATCTGAACAAAACAAGCTGAAAGCGCACTGTAGTACTTTGGGTATCAAACTCGCCTGCTGCTTTCGCCGGTGTAGCACATTTTGGCAGAAAACCAATTTTGTCCTACTCTCGTCTCGTCTCATCCAGTCTTTCCTTTTCATTTTGCTTTTGCTGCTCGTTTTGTGAACTATCGACAGTGCTTTAATGCTCATTTATGTTCCTCTCGGGCTCAAATTGAAAGGGCTGAACAGATGACATGTTTATGTTGCTATCAACAACAATGGTGACCTACTAGTTAAAGTAATTTTACGTATAAAAACGAAAAAAATCAAGAGGGGTTTAATATCAAATTATTTTAACTCATAATAACGTTTACCTTTTTGCCGGTGTAGCACATTTTGACAGAAAACCAGTTTTGTCCTATTCTCTAAAGGGCTGAACAGATGACATGTTTATGTTGCTATCAACAACAACGCCGACTTACTAGTTAAAGTAATTTTACAAACTGTATAAAAACGAAAACATCAAGAGGGGTTTTAATTAGAGATGTCCCGATCGATCCTGATCGATCGGGTCCGATCACGTCATTTTCAAAGTATCAGAATCGGCAAAAAAATATCGGCCATGCCTTCTTTAATATATATATATATTTTTTAATTAAATCGTTTTATAATTGTATTCACTGTTATAGACATAATATGTTACACTCATCCAGAGTCTTTAGTTTAGGCTTAAGGTAGGGTTATCAAATTTATCCCAATAACGGCAGTAATTAATTTTTAAAAAAATGTATCACGTTAAAATATTTAACGCAATTAATGCATGCGCTGCACGACCCACTCATGCATTGTTGCGCTCAATCTGTAATGGCGCCTTTTTACCTACACAGAGAGCGATAAAAGGCAGCGTAAAATGAGTAGAGTGAATTTTGGCAGCCTTTGGAGCCTTTTTTTAATTGGCTAAAGCCTTACAATCCCTCTCCCTACAATTAGAAATATCATGGGAAGCAATGAGGGGAAGCAAGGTAGCAATTGATCATTTCTTAACACCTTATGTTATTTCCCAACGCAGAGAAGATATATCAATTGGTAGCACTACGCACAGTCATGGTTCCACTTCCCATCATGCATTTGGGGATGGCTACAGTATAATTTACTGAAAGCTCAACAAATACACTAGATGGCAAAATTTAGTCACAATATACAAAGTCACAAGTCTTTCTATCCGTGAATCCCTTTCACAGAAAGAATGTTAATAATGTAAATACCATCTTGAGGATTTCTTGTCATAATAAACAAATACAGTACTTATTTACTGTATGTTGAATGTATATATTCGTCCGAGTATTATTCATTTTTTTCTTAATGCATTGCCAAAATGTATATGATCGGGGAAAGTTATCGGGAATGACTGGAATTGAATCAGGAGCAAAAAAAAAAAAGCAATCTAAACGGGAAATATCGGGATCGCCTGATATTCAAACTAAAACGATCGGGATCGGATCGGGAGCAAAAAAACATGATCGGAACAACCCTAGTTTTAATATCATATAATAACGTTTTCCTTTTAGGAATAACAAGTATTTCTATTCGTGGTTCTCTTTAAGAGAATATCAATTTCAGTCAGTCATTTCATTTGACAGGTGTTGTTTATTCCTTGTGCCAAGCCTGTCACAAAGCATTAAAAAAGGGAAAATTTGTACCGTGACATTGAGTTGGAATTCGGAAGACGGAAAAAGAAATCATTTTGCACGTTGCCCCCTGCTTGTCAGAGTTAAGGACGAATCACAGGTGGGGTTAATGGGATCTGTCTGTGTCAGGGCAGCCTGGCAACACGAAAGAGAGAGTGAGAGAGAGAGAAAGAGAGGAAGAGAGAGAGACGAAGAAGGACTGTTAAAATTGGAGAAAGGTGAGAGTGGAAGGTGAGGTGCTTGGTAGTAGATGAGAGCAATGACGGAAGGACGAGTTGAGGCATGTGAGAGAGGAGAAGCTTCCTTTTTGGCGTGATAGGCCAGAGGGCAAGCGGGGCTAAATTTGGGGAATGTGACACATGGTGAAAAGAGTAATGCACCTTGACAGAGCGGTGTTCCTCTGCCAACTCGGCCAATGATGCTCTCAAAAGCTGAGTGATGTGTAGCGCAAGCAGCACCTGAGACACCAACTGCCACCCTGCGGGAGCTTCAACAACTAGCCACCTGTTAAAAATGCACGGAATAGCATCACACCACTTTTTCAAATTCTTTTTTTTTCATTCACTTCAGTTCATCTGTTATATCGATGTGAATGCAATGCTTACTTGAAATGGGTTTTCAAGTGGATACTGTTGCTATAGTATAGAACTCTATTTTTTCGCCCCAGATTAAATAATTCACTGCCATTGACAGTAGGGGTGTGACAAATTATCGAAATGGTGATCTATTGTGATACTTTGTATCCCAAAAGGTTATCCATATATGCGCCTGCCAAGAATCGAGATATCATTTTAAAAAGGAGTCAATTTCTAAAAAAATAAATAAATAAAAAGGAACCAACAAGCTGCTACCAAAATCTTCCACCATAATAGTGTCTCAGTTAACTCTTAGGCTGCATTGACGGTGCTCGACGCCCAATCCATTTAGACTGGGGAATGTTCGTTCATTCGAAACCAGAGCATTCACAGTCATTCTATCCGATTTTCAGGGCATTTACAGGTCACTTGCGGTTCATTTTAGGCCAGGCCCCCCTGGTGGCCGAAAAGTGCCATTGTATGAAATTGACTTTCCTATAAACCCCACTCACATGACGTCACAACCACGCCTTCGCGCCATATTGTCCGTCAACTCGTCGTGTTGACGCATTACCGCTACGTAAATTCCTCCTATTATGGCGTGTTTTTCTGCTCGTTAACATTAATAATCAAAATGGTGAAGGCGTGTGTGGCGGTTGGTTGCAGTAACAGAGAAGATAGACAGAAGTTCTACCGTATTCCGATAGACCCGAAGAGGAGAGCGAGATGGACTGCTGCAATTCGACGAGAATACTGGGCACCAAACGATCACCACAGACTATGTAGTAGTCATTTTATATCTCGTAAGATGCATTTAATATATATTTAGAGAGTTTTGGGCTGACAACCACAATTAAGATCATTGCGAGGCTAATCGCCGACAACATAGTTTCAAATTCAAGATGTTTATTTCTTCCACTATCATTATATTTAGCTGGTACCAAATGAAAAAAGCTGGCCTCGTCTACTGATCATCAGTTAAACAGGGGTGTCCAAAATTTTTTGCAAATGGGGCCAGATTTGGTGTGGTAAAAATGTGGGGGGCTACCTTGGCTGATTTACGTAGAACAATATTTTTAAACAAATTTTAGCAAGCCCTTCTGTGTGTCACATTTGTTTTATTATTATTTTTTTAAAATTCATAATTTCAACAATCTCGCCTTTGTGGCGTTCTCTTTCGACACTCGGGCTCTTGCGAAATACTGCTGCTGTGAAATTAAACTAGCTTCAAGTTGCTTTCATTTCTCGCTGCGTATCTTCCCTGTAATGTTGTCGTACATGTCAGCGTGTCTTGTTTGGTAATATCGCGTGACATCGAACTCTTTGAAAACAGCGACTGTCTCTTTGCAAATGAGGCAGACACAGTTGTTGCGTATTTTATTGAAGAAATAATCCAATATCCACCTATCCTTGAAGCGTCGGCCATCGCGGTCAACTTTTTTTTATTGATTGTCGCCATTTTAGAAAATTGGAAGTAAAGGGTCACACGGGGTAATGTTGCTTAGAGTGCTGCTCTTAAAGTTTTTCAAAGTTTCGTGAGAATAGGCTGAGTTTCTGTGGACATCAGGGTAACAGATGTCAGGCAGAGACGGCGAAGACAGCGGGTCGAAAAATATCGATTTAGGCATCAAATATGGATCTGGCGACTGGATCGACCGAAGCTTTTCCACATAACGCCTTTTATGCAACGCATCCAATGAGTTTACAGCGTCTGAAAGCACCGGGGCTTCCATGAATTGCACTATAAATTGCACGACAAATTGAAACCATTGAGAATAAGGATAAACAATGACGGACGATATGGCGGCCGGATACAGCGACACGTCATTGTGTGACGTTGGTGAGTGGGGTCTATATAGACCCCATTCACGTAAAGTCACAACTCCGCCCCCCTGACTTGAGCCGCCATATTGTCCGTCAGCTCATCGTGTTTACATATTACCGCTACATACATTCCTCCTATTACTGCGTGTTTTTCTGCTTGTCTAAGGAATCACCGCCTAGTTAACGAACCCAAAAACCTTCCTGACAATCGTTAACATTGATTAATCAAAATGGTGAAGGCATGTGTGGCGGCTGGTTGCAGTAACAGAGAAGATAAAGAGTCATTTTAGTAGTTACTGTGTGCCCATTGTTAAAAGGGCAAATCTCTAAAGCAGCACGGTTTGTTTATCTCAGTCCATGATGCGTTTGTGTCGACAGCCGTCAGACAGCAGCGAAAACATTAATAGTCGTGATGCCAACACGATCGCAGACATCATCAGACGGAGACTACGAAGCTCGTCGCCACGGTCGCACAGCAAGAAGGTGAACGCTACAACAGGTGTTGTGCCGAAAAATAGCCGCCCTGCGTGAAATGTCCCCCCTGACGGGAGCGCCCACATGGAAATGACTTTCTTGTACCGTCAATATGTATTATTTTACTCTGCTTGAACTAATAAATGTCACACCTGTGTGATTGTCAATGGGATATGGTCGTGAAAACCTGTAGACTAATACATATCTGTTCAAAGATGTTTATGTGGCCCAGTCCACGACCACGATTTGTTACTAAAATACAGTACTAATATTTTGTGTGATTTAATTATTTATTTAAAACTGATTTTACAGTTGTAAATCCAAAACTGTAATGCGTCCATGAAAACATTTGATGTTTTCACTTCAATAAAGCGTTGTAAATAAGCGTGCCCGTTGTCGAACCGCCAATCAAGTTTCATTTGACAATCGTGACAATGGTGACGCTCAGCTGCCCAAATGTCGGTTTATATTCGGGCCGGTGCCGATTTTGGGTGCCCGACGCCTCATCGTAACATCAACTGGAGTATGACTGGAGGTTGTTGCACGGGACGGGACTGGACGGGAGGAAACATCGATTTGGGCATCAAATATGGATCCGGCGACTTGATCGACCAAAACTTTTCCAAATGACGGCTTTTATGCAACTCATCCATTGAGTTTAGAGCGTCTGAAAGCACCGGGGCTTCCATAATTTGCAAAAGAATCCACCTTTAGAAACTACGATCATTGACAATACGGACACACAATGATGGACAATATGGCGGCACAATACAGCGATCACGTGATTGTGTGACGTTGGTGATTGGGGTCTATACCACTATATAAAAGATGTAAAGCAATAAAACTGCAACAAAAATGAATGAAAAAAAAAAAAAGTTTTATAATGGGTCAAAATAATTTTTCGAACAGATCATGTGACTAGCACCTTAGATGGTCATTTGCTTTGCATATAATTAAAAAAATAAATTAGGGGAGGGCAATTATATTTTTCAAATTATTTTTTTCTTTGATTGAAAATATATATATATTTTTTAATTGAAGCACCTTTTTTGGGATTGAATGATTCAGACACAAATGTCCTACCCATAATACGGCTCAAACACAAAAAGGATTGCCTCAATCAAAGAAAACTTTGTCAATGAAAAATTAGGTGTTCAAATGCAAATTTTTCTCGAATATTTTTTTCGCATTCAAAAATGTTTTCTATGATTGAAAATTTTCTTCTGATTTAAGTGATTTTTCTTTTTGAAAATACATATTTTTGGAAGCGACTTAATTTTTGATTGAATAATAAAGACAAAAACGTCCTAGCCAAAATGTGACTCGGACACAAATCAACATTACTTCAATCAAAAAAATGGCTTAAAAAAACACGACTACAATCAAAAAAATAATTAAATCAAAGAAAAATAGTTTCAAATTTATTTTTGCATTCAAACATCTTTTTTTTTTTTTTTTTTTAATTGAAGCGACTTTTTTAAAATTGAAAATATATGTTTTGATTGAAACAACTTTTTTTTTTATTGAAGAAACTTTTTTTTGATTGAATAATAGACACACAAATCTACCTCCATATGGCTCCGCCCAGGGGATACGATTTTTGACTGGGGTAACGACCTTGGCACGACACCTGCGGGCGTACCATATTCAATGGATGACGATCTTGGCAAAAAGTATTGCCTAAGCAGCCTGATTTAGAATTCCCCTCAAGAATGATGGGAAACAAAAAACGCTTACTGTCAGTTTATATTCTTGTAAGTTAATTTTATTGCTGACACTGCGTTTCGGGGTCATCAACATGCCTGCCCCAAAATTCAAACTCCACCTATGATTTTAGGGCATTTACAGGTAATTTCCTGTTGAGTTTGAGTCACTGCCTATTCATTTGGGTGGTTCCAAGGTCACTCCCTGTTCTGTAACTCAAAATAAACAGGAAGTGACCCATAAAATACCCCAAAATCAACAGGAAGTAACTGAACATCAACAGGTAAATGACCTTAAATGGCCCAAAATTTCCTCATTGCCTGGCATTGGCTGCCACTGACGGCCTTATATGTTCAATCGGTTTGAAGTGAGAGGGATGGCAGTGAATGAACACTGGCTACCACTGACATTAACAAAACAGATTTACTCTAAAAATCAATCTTTATGCCATCAAACTGTTTTGTACATTTATGACCTCTAGCCCCAAATTGTCAACAATCGTTCTATTTTCATCATATCACTAACCTTACAAATTTAGGTTAAATTGGATAATCCGTTATCAATTTATGGCGAAATTATTTTCCTGACCTCTGTGACCTTTGACCTCATTACCCAAAATACAATCACCTTGGCCAATTTATATTACAAATCCTGCACGATGGATAATAATCCCTTTTTTCAATCCTGAGTTATCTTGAACACAAACATACAGAAAAGCAAACAGCCCTATGGAACATAATTCATAACCTCAGCCTTCCGTCACTACTGGCAGAGTTAATGAACTGTTTTCACACTGACCACGCAGTAACATTGGCATATTAGAACATTACAGCACTCAAACTAAGGAAATAGAATAACAACCGTCCCACCGTTCTTAGTAGGGGTGTGACAAAATATCGAAATGGTGATATATCATGATACTTTGCATCCGAAAAGGTTATCGATATGCTCCTGCCAAGAATCGAGATGTCAGTTTAAAAAAGTGTCAATGTCTAAAAAACAATAAAATAAAACGGAACCAACAAGTTGCTACCAAAATATTCTCCCATAATACCCAGATAGCAGACCGACATTGAACAAACGTTGATTTTCCATCAAAATCATCCGTATGGTTGACATCAAAATTTAGTATATATATATAGTATATTAGGCGATGGTTGGGTTAACATTGTTTTATATAGGTGATGAAGAGAGGCGTAGCAAGGGTCTCCAGAGGCCCCAGGCAACATGGGGCCCTTCGAGTGTGTGCAAGTACAGGGGACAGTTGGACTTGGAGCGATAGCATATTTTAATAAAAGTATAATAACGCCTCGGTCACATAGAGCGCTTTTTAGGACACTCAAAGTGCCCTGCTTCTACTACATTAGGACATAAAACTACAGTAACATAGTACACTCACCGCTGTCTTGCTTCCTTTTCTTCTCTTCTGCTTTTTTTTCTCTTTCATTTGTTGCTTCCAGACGGATGACTTCTCTTCATTTTGGATATACGCCAATTAAAAAGAAGCCAAATCGCCGCTCACTCTCACTCTGAGTCACGTAAGGGGGTGGAGGGGAGTGTAGAGCGAGTGAAGGGGCCCTTTCAGGGAACTCAGACACAAAGCTTTCACTGGCACTGTCACAGTTGTTGCTGCGACAGTGCAGTAAAGCTGCGTGTGCTAAATCTGTTGGCCCTCTGGGGGCCCCTGCTGGCTGGGGGCCCTAGGCATTTGCCTGGTTTGCCTAATGGGACGCAACGCCTCTGTTGATGAACTAATGTTGACAAATAGTTGATTTATGATTGCACGGGAAATATGAATAAAAAGTCATCGAATTATGGATGAGCGGGCGTTTTGGTCAAAAACATAACATTTATTCAGCGTTGTTCCAATATTATTAATAATCGAAATGACGTTTAGGTTTTGTAAGGATTTTAACATTGAAACAACACTAATTGAGGGTGCAAAAGTGACGTTGATTCAATGATATAAGATCAACAGCGGGATGTCGATCCAACATCGTTTCAACGTCGGTCTGCTATCTGGCTAGTGTCTGTTAACTCTAAGGCTGCATTGACGGTGCTCGACGCCCAATCCATTTACGTAGACTGGGAGCGTTCGTTCGAAACCAGAGCATTCACAGTCATTCTGCCCGATTTTCAGGGCATTTAAGGGTCATTTCCTGTTGAGTTTGAGTCACTGCCTATTCATATGAGTGATTCCCAGGTCTCTTCCTGTTTCTTAACTCAAAATAAACAGGAAGTGACCCAAAAATACCCCAAAATCAACAGGAAGTAACTGAAAATCAACAGTTAAATAACCTTCAATGGCCCAAAATTACTCATTGCCTGGCATTGGCTTTCACTGACGGCCATAGACGTTCAATCCATTTGAAGTGGGAGGGATGGCAGCGAATGAACATTCGTTCATTCGCTGCCACCCTCCCAGTTCAAATGGATTGGACATCTACTAATGATAAACTCATTCCAATTCACAGCAGAGCCTTGTTTTTCTGTTTATTAGTTGTTTGGAGAATATCCTAGAATGATTTCGTGACCAATATATCGATAATCGTTGTATGGTCAGATCTTGGTCAGTGAATAATATAATGAGAAATGAATATAGTAATTACTATATAATTACTAATTAATACCATATTGTCCAAAAACCTTTGACCTGAGATTCGTGGTTCCTAATATATTAAACAGGTCACCTTGACTCGCTGCTACATGAGAAAAGACTATAAACTGGAAATGCTACATGCATTTAGTTCAGAAGGTGAAGAGCCACTGCATTAATGTTTGCTTTAGTGGCTAGCCATGCAATTTCCATCTGTAGGCACTTTACTTAAATGATACAACATAAAAATTTATTGCAAATTATTTTTCTGTTCCCTAAGCACAACCCCAAATTGCACATACATTTTCCCTTACGCCATATATTACCAAACTATGTTCTTTGTCATATTTTTTTCCTGATCCAGCTGTTCCAATGACGCCATTTTCTATATAGAAGGGAGCAAAATATGTCAATGCTGTGTTGCAGATTGGGCTGTTAAAAATTGGTCAGTCTATTTCTCCAAATGTCTCTGGGGAAATCCTGCAAACTCAACACAATGTCAGTTTTACCGCTGATAAAAAATAATAGCACCAGCCTACATTGTTGACCGTGCACTGGCATTGCAGAAATTGAATTTAGACATATGGTAATATATTGAGCAGAATATTATTATTATTATTTTCTCAATATATCCATACAGGATTAAGCCGTGTTCTTCCTATAAAAACAGCTATTATTTTTGCCCCTGAAGAAAACAACATAAAGTACAATTTCTCTTGTTTAGCCTGAATATGAGTTTTTTTGTTTGTTTTTTTTTTACAGCCCAATATGTCCAAGACTAATTGAGTTTCTATCAGTTTCTTCTCTTCTTTATCATCTCCTTTCACAGGTGCCATTCGATCATAGTGACCAGTGATGTTTTTGACAACACTTTTAATTTTCGTCTAAGTCTTTTGGACGAAAATACTTACTCTTATGGGCCGTTTACATAAGCCCTTTTCACATACAATGGCATGAAAAAGTATCTGAACCTTTTGGAATTTCTCACATTTCTTCATAAAATCACCAACAAATGTAATCTGATCTTTGTCAAAATCACAGAGATGAAAAAACAGTGTCTGCTTTAACTAAAACCACACAAACATTTATAGGTTTTCATATTTTAATGAGGATAGTATGCAAACAATGACAGAAGGGAGAAAAAATAAGTCAGTGACCCGTCACATTTAATATTTTGTGGCCCCCCGTTTGACAGCAATAACTTCAACCAGACGCTTCCTGTAGCTGCAGATTAGTCTGGCACATCGATCAGGACTAATCTCGGCCCATTCTTCTCTACAAAACTGCTGTAGTTCAGTCAGATTCCTGGGATGTCTGGCATGAATCGCTGTCTTTAGGTCATGCCACAGCATCTCAACGGGGTTCAAGTCTGGGCTTTGACTTGGCCACTCCAGAACGTGTATTTTGTTCTTCTGAAACCCTTCTGAAATGGATTTACTTCTGTGTTTTGGATAATTGTCATGTTGCAGCATCCATCCTCTTTTTAGCTTCAACTGTCTGACACACAGCCTCAGGTTTTCCTGAAAAACATCCTGATAAACCTTTGAATTCATTCTTCCATTAATCATTGCAAGTTGTCCAGGCCCTGAGGCAGCATAACAGCCCCAAATCCTGATGCTCCCTCCAGCATGCTTTACAGTGGGAATGAGGTGTCGATGTTGGTGAGCTGTTCCATTTTTCCTCCACACGTGACGTTGTGTGTTACTCACAAACAATTTAACTTTGGTTTCATCAGTCCACAAAAGATTTTGCCAAAAGGTCTCTGGCATGTTCAAGTGCATTTTTCTGAACATTAAACGAGCAACAATGGTTTTTTTTTTAGACAGCAGTGGCTTCCTCTGTGGAGTCCTCCCATGAACACCATTCTTGACAATAGTTTTACATATAGCTGATGTGTGCACAGAGATATTGGACTGTGCCAGTGAGTCTATAGCAGACACTCTAGAGGTTTTTTTTTTTTTACCTTCCTGGTTATTCTGCGCTGAACTTTTGATGTCATCTTTGGTGGATGGCCACTCCTTCGGAGAGAAGCAACAGTGCCAAACTCTCTCTATTTGTAGACAACTTTTCTGACTGTCGATTGATGAACATCCAGATTTTTAGAGATGGTTTTGTATCCTTTCCCAGCTTTATACAAATCAACAATCCTTGATCACAGGTCTTTTGACTGAGGCATGATGCACATCAGACAATGCTTCTCATCAAGACCATTCTTACTAGGTGTGTGGTTTATAGTGGGCAGGGCAACTTTAAACCACTCATCAGTAACTGGGCACACACCTGACTTAAATTGTTTGGTAATTTTTTTTTTCAATTGCTCTTTAAGTCTCCTTAGACAGAGGGTTCACTTACTCATTTTTCCCCTTTTTGTCATTGTTTGTGTGCTATCCTCATTCAAATATGAAAAATAGGGCTGTCAAACGATTAAAAATTTTAATCGAGTTAATTACAGCTTAAAAATTAATTAATCGTAATTAATCGCAATTAATCGCAATTCAAACCATCTCTAAAATATGCCATATTTTTATGTAAATTATTGTTGGAATGGAAAGATAAGACACACGACGAATATATACATACAACATACTGTACATAAGTACTGTATTTGTTTATTGTAACAATAAATCCACAAATGGCATTAACATTTTTTCTGTTAAAGTGATCCACGGATAGAAAGACTTGTAGCTCTTAAACGATAAATGTTATAGTTACAAGTTATAGTAATTTTATATTAAAACCCCTCTTCATGTTTTCGTTTTAATAAAATTTGTAAAATTTTCAATCAAAAGTAGAGTTAATATAATAAGAAGAATAAAAATAACAATAATAAAAATAGAGTGACCAAAGTTTTACGTGTATTTTGCATAGCGATTTTGATATGGAATGCCAGTTCATTTTGCATTGTTGTTTAAGAATAGGGCCTCATTACTATAGACTGAAGTGCTTTTCTTTTTGTGAACATTATTTTTTTTTGGAGAGATAGGAATATTATTTTTGTTGTGCTTTCACTAAACGATACTTACAGTGAGGAGAACAAGTATTTGATACACTGCCAATGGGTTTTCCCATCGGCAGTGTATCAAATACTTGTTCTCCCCACTGTATGTTTGTTGTGAAGGAGTTGCCAATAAACGGCGCGGTCCAAAGAACGCCTGTGTCCACTCGCCTTTACTGTATTAAATATATCTGTACATATCTTACCCAAAATACAACAAGAGACACATAATTGCCACTAAAAGAAAGAAAACTTACCGAAATATGTGTGGAGCACAAATAGCAATTTGCGTTGCATTGTGAATACAGCATAAATGTCTCACAACTACTAATTCTCCCACGTTTTGAAGAAATAACATGAGTATGGAACGGCGCTGCCCCCAAGCGGCCGGTGTCATTCTCTTCACTCTTAATGTCCATAAACGGCCTCATTGTATAATCTGTTTGAGGCAATATGCGAGATGGTCATTCACCCAAGGGCCAGTAGAGGGCGGCAAAACTCCATAACAACAAGTGAGCTTTTCACTGAACAGTCATTTAAATCTGTCTGAGCGGGACATCTGCGTTAATTGCGTCAAATATTTTAACGTGATTAATTTTAAAAAATTAATTAACGCCCGTTAACGCGATAATTTTGACAGCCCTAATGAAAAACTATAAATGTTTGGGTGGTTTTAGATACTGTTTTTTCATCTGTGTGATTTTAACAAAGATCAAATCACATTTGATGGTGATTTTATGCAGAAATGTGAGAAATTCCAAAAGGTTCAGATACGTTTTCATACCACTGTAAATGCAAACATGAAATTTTTCGTATTCTCAAAGCCTCACCATGTAAACAGCCCTCTCAGTCATATTTTAGCCATCTCAAAATGTGTTCGTCTTTGTCTAGTTTTAGTCGACAACTCCTCAAAATGTTTTCCTCTGTAAAATTAAAAACTTTTGGTCCAAAAATAAATAAATCTTTCCAACTATTTCAAATGAACTTTGACAGACGAGCACATATTGTAGCGTCTACAACAGGGTTCACTAAATCCGGACCTCGGTGCCATTTTTCCTGTCGTGTTTTCCATGTCTCCCTCCTCCAACACACCTGAATCAAAATAATCAGGATCATTATCAGGCTTCTGGAGAGGTTGCTGATGACATAATTATTTGATTCAGGTGTGTTAGGGGAGAGAGACGTGGAAAACACGATAGGAAAAGTGGCACTGAGGTCCGGATTTAGTGAACCCTGGTCTACAAGGACAATGGCAACTTTGTGATAATACACACTCAGCAGGAAAAACATACATTGTTTTCAATTAAATATAGACACTTGGACGCCACAAGCTGTATGTAAAAAAAGAAGATATTTGCCATGCTTAATGTTAATGCTACTGGGAATGTGAATGCTGTGCTAACGCTTTGAGTAACATTTAGGGGGAGAAGCAAAATTGCATATTCTCTCATGCCAAGACGAAAAAAAAAATCTTACCATACTTGAAGCACATCCTAACATAACAGCATCTTTCATATGAGTGACACATCCTACATACTCCATCTATAATATGAAAATGTCCTGCATTTTGACAGAAACTGTCGCATTTTCCCATCTCGTTGTCGTCTCGTCAGTTTTAAACTGGCATTCATCTTGTTATGTTTTAGTCTCCCAAACAATGTTCTTATCTTGTTGGCGAAATATTTTCGTTACCGTCATCGTTGACGAAAACAACCATGGATCAAACTCACTCCACTTCCAAGTTAATTGACCCTTTGTCCTGTTACTCTGAATTTGAACCCTACACACGTTTGCTAGAGGCTACTAAAAACAGTCGTACATAATAATACTTTTTTTCGCATGTGTTTGAAAAATGTGCATTTGCAAGGCAGCATAATTTATGAACCACTGGCAAAATCATGCTCACTCTAGTTACAGACACTTTTACTGCTCAGCATGTCATTAAATAGCAACACCAATTCCATTACCGGCCTCAGTCAGGAGCACAAATGACAGTTACTGAAGAGTGCCTGTGATAAACATTTGGAAAGTCTTTCTAGTTTTAATATAATAGGGCGATGAATCCGTGTGTACCAAAGAGAATTGCAACTGCTTTGGAAATGACACTTTCAATTTGGAAAAGAAGAGGAATGTGTTTCCCTCAGAGTGTAGTACATGAGCGGGATTTTGATCTTTATCATAAAATGTATTCAAATTCTCTCCCAGTATGAACACAAAATGCTAAGAATTCGGGTTGCGGTGAGCAGCAGTCCGCAAATGTGGGTTACTTAATCTCTGAGTTAATGGCTTGCAAAGAGGCAGGGGAGGCTGCGGTCGGAGTCTTAATGGAAAACCTTCACTGCATTGTGCCTCGGTAATGGGAGGAGTTTATCTTGCCGTGCAGAGGGACGCCATGAATGCTTCTCCATAAATTGATTGTATCCTCTCCTTGCCTCTGTTTCGATGCAGAATCCAAATGTTTATTATTTAGATGGAAATCTTGAGGTGGGTGAAGACTTTAATTTTGCAAAGCATTCACAGTTTGGTCATTGCTCATTCAAGTAGGTTTATCGCTATTTTCTAATGGTGTGGACTCACTACGTTTGTTACACTTCACCCTCAAACGCTTCTGGTTTTAATGACACCTGTATTCTTCGTGGATGATTTTAAACATAATGCAACTGTGGATAATATGTGTTTGTTTGCCACTGGGATGAAATCAATATTTCAGGGTTATTGTACAGCCTTTCATTTGTTGGGTGTGATTGATTGATTTTCCCCCCCCCTCAGTCTGGGTCTGAACATGTTGATCCATACAGGTTTTCGTGTTCTGTCCCACAAATAATTATGGTATGAGTAAAAACTGAGTCATGTGTTAGACGTCATCAGTAATTATTTGCCTCTTAAAGGCACAAGTTCTCAGGAGAAATGTAAAGAAACCTGAAAAGTACAGTTGGGAATCGTTGGCAATATGTATCTAGATGCACGGCTTGCGATTTGATACAAAAATGATATCTTTAACTAGCGCTTAATTTGTAAATCATAAGGTGCCGGAACGCAAAGTACATATGACAGCGCAGGGATGACGAGACGGGCACAGGTATCGGAACATACGCAGAAAATGGTGCTGAAAACAATACGCAAGTGCCCACTTGCCATGCTGTGGGACTTACAAGCCTCAATTTCAGATAATATCCTTGGTATAATATATGTTATGACAACAATTTACAATTATTTAGGCTATACTCTACACAGCACGGGCAATTGCCCACATAACCACAGGTGGGACTTACAGTACACAGTCAGCAATTAGGTTCTCAACAGGTCTAACTTGTAAAACATAAAAAAAAAAAAAAAAATCAGAGATTACAATAAATAACATAAACCCATTCTTTTGCGAGTGTCACCCCCTCTGTCTTCTCTGGCCCCAAAGTTCCCACCGCCTTACAAATTGTGCAGCCCAAACACGAATTTCCCATAAGCGTACTGGCCAGTTGCTCCGGCTGTTGGTCATCTGCCGTCTACTCCCGCCCAGGACTCGGCTCAAGACTATGGGCGACAGGGCCTTTGCAGCTGCTGCTCCACGTCTATGGAACGCCCTCACAGACCACCTCAGAGCCCCGCAGACAGTGGATGCCTTTAAAAAAGGACTAAAAACCTACCTTTTTAAAAAAGCTTACCCTGGCTAATTTTATCCATCTTATTTGATCTGATTTCTATCTGATTTTATCTATGTTTCTGTCTATTTTTGCTTTTACTCTTTTATTCTTAGTCTTTTTATTTTATTACATGGTAATGTGCACTTTGAGACTTGTTTTTCAAATGTAAAGTGCGTTATAAATAAAATGTATTATTATTATTATTATTATTATCCACCTGGCTGACTGCTGGCGGAGTCGCTGGCCCCCACTCCGGGTGGCGCTGAACCTGACCAGCTGCTGCCATGGTAGCAGCCTCCTGACCCGGCTTGACCAGCCATCCGAGAATCTGGCTAGCTGCTGCAGTGCTAGCCTCCTGCTGCACCCGGTCATGCTCGTTAGCATGTTCGCTGCAGCTAACCTCATCGCCGGTTGTATCCGACTCTTTCAAATGACGTTAAACTTTTATAAACAACATACAATTCTTGGGGTTCGTTTTGTAAATGAATTTATGCACATTATTATTTTATTTTATACATTTTAAAAAAATGTTTTTATATTATTTTCTGTACATGAGAGGTGCCGGATCTGCCCATATAAGTCCCGGAACACAGGGAGGCCAGAGTCAAGAGTTGCCGGATCCTGCCGGATCAGGATCCGGCACAAATTAACCCCTGTCTTTAACGTCGTATCAGTTCAAGTGCAATTCGGCTCAAGTTTGGAAGTGATACGACTCTAATCAAATTAAATCAAATTTATTTCAATAGCCCTTTACAAAAACTGGAAAGGTCCTCAAAGTGCTTTACAATAACGACAAATATACCGTAGTTCATTATAAATAATTGGCACGAAACTACTATACAATGACAGTAAGAAAAAAAAATGAAAAAACGCATCGCAATAAAAGTCAAAAGAGCAAATAAAACAATAAAACAGATCAAATCCGAAAACATTAAAACCCACACGAAATAAAACCAGACTACCTTAGTCTGGAGAAAAAGCGAGTCTATAAAAATGGGTCTTTAACCATGATTTAAAAAGGCCTACATTCGTAACGGTGTGGATTTCAGGGAGCAGGCTAAACCACAACCTGGTATTACTGGTATTATTACTTGTATTACTCTAACACACCCAATATAAGCACTTATACCATAGTTTAGGGAAAACAAGCAAAATATAGGACATAACGCCTATAGGACATGACGCCTTCTTATCACGGAAGCCCAACATGTGCATCATGCAACTGGCTGAGCAAAATTGATGCTGACAAGCACACGTTTGCACCACCAACTCTCGCAATCAGTTCTCCCGGGCAGTCCAAAACAAATGGCGGGACGTTCTGTCCCGACACAAGGAACATCGGAGAACGCCCGATATCCAACTGATAACACGACTGATAAGACTCCACGAGCCCCTTTGACGCTGAGGTGGCAAAATCCACAAACCTCGTTGCCCGGACAACAGTAACTCCCGAATCCTCCTGTCCAATCCACAAACAGGCAATAATCCAAAACGCACCCTTCTTCCTGCCCACGGCCTGCCCTGTGAGAGCCTTCAAAAGACTGAATGTTTAACTAATCATGATATGGTGACCTTGCCTCCTTGCCTGAGTCTGTGTCTGTTTCGCCTTGCTGTTTGATTGCTGTCGACCCAAATAAATTGTCAACTTGTTGTCGGTGAGCCTTTTTCCTGCTTTCAGAATGGAGTCAGTACAGAGGGTTAAGACTAAGGTGAACATGCGGAGTTTGGCCTTTTGGCCGGGATGTCGGACTCCCGCCAGCCCGGGTCGTTGGAGTTGTGCCACTGCGGGTACGGCCGGTTCAGCTGGCGCGATTCCGACTGTCTGGCTATAAGGTCAGATTCTTTCAGGAACTTGCAATAGAAGCTGGCCGGTAGAACGAAAAGCCCTGCCAGAGGTACGGAGGGTAAAAATCTCCGATAAATAAGAAGGAGCCTGGCCATTAATAGAATGAAAAACAAACAGTAAAAGTTTGAAATCAACTCTAAAATGAACTTGTTAGGGCCTCTGCCCCTCCCTCCTGAGACCCGACCCACCTTGGGCAGGTGGACATGTTTTTATCTGATTTTTTATCTGATTACAGGTTGGGACATCTGATGGGTGGAGTGGCCACAGGTGCGGGCAATAACAATCAGCCTCGAATATGATACCTCGAATTGATTACCGGTTTATGACTTCTTTTTGCTCTCGCCCCGGGACCTGTTTTATGCGCTCCTTTTGTCGGATCCTACGCCTGTCTCCTTCCGAGCCTCATCTCCCGCCAGCTCACTACTCCGAGCTGAACGATCGACGCCCCCCTCTGCCTTGACTCTCAGGATATTTCACATCCCTTTTTGTGTCCGCCAATAAACTATTGCTCATCACGACCCGGCTTGTCTGCTTTGGGTTCCCTCCTGCTCGCACACCCTTAACAGAACTGGAAGCCAGTGGAGGGAAACATACGTACATACTACGATGTAGGGAAACAATACAATTTGATACCATGTGGGAAAAAGTGCTTATTTATTTATTTAATAATCAACGCATTAATAATAAAGAAGCACCTCATACCCACAGTGAAGAATGGGGGTGGGTCAGTGATGCTGTGGGGCTGTTTCGCTTCCAAAGGCCCTGGGAACCTTGTTAGGGTGCATGGCATCATGAATGCTTTGAAATGCCAGGACATTTTAAATCAAAATCTGTTGCCCTCTGCCCAAAAGCTGAAGATGGGTCGTCACTGGGTCTTTCAGCAAGACAATGACCCTAAACATATGGCCAAATCTACACAGAAATGGTTCCCAGACACAAAATCAAGCTCCTCCCATGGCCATCTCAGTTCCCAGACCTTGTTTTGTTGGCAAAAGGGGGTTGTACAAAGTATTAACACCAGGGGTGCTAATAATTGTGACACACATTATTTGATGTCAAATAATTTTTTCTCTATGTGGGATTTTTTCCCCACTGAATGAATGCACTTGTATTGAAGGTTGGATTTTTCTCTTTTTTTCCATTAAGGTCCCATATTATTTGAATTAAAAAAAAATATTAGAAGCTAAAAAACACATCTTTTTCAGGGGTGCCAATAATTATGGAGGGCACTGTACAATGTATGCAGAGCGGATTTGGTTCGTGACAGTCACCTGTTGTGACAAACCCATATTTCAGGTAGGATTCTTGATATTGTCTGTTAAAAGAAGATTTTATTTTCTTCGAGATTGTAGGCTCATCTTCTGGCTAGTCAGGTGCCCCTTTCCCCGTAAAAAATCTGTCCAAAGACGTCTGTTTTTGTAGTCATCTTCGCTAGTGTGGGGGCTAATTATTTCCGGGAACAAATGTGATGCGCCCGCCCTACGGCCTACGTCATACGTTATTATTGGGGACAAGCGCACATAGATATAAAAAAAAAAATGTACTGCTAGGAGTCCAATGGATTTCTATGATGACATTCTATCCAGTTGTAGTATTATATCTATAGTAGACAGGGATATTGGTGTGTTAAGGGGCACAGGCCAAAGTTATTTCGGCCACAATGCAGTCGTTAATAAATTATTAATCATTTCTGTGCGGACCGGTAGCAAATTCACCACGGACCGGTACCGGTGCGCGGCCCTGCGTTAAAGACTTCATCTTCAGTACCACTTCTGAAAAACTCCGCTAACTCTGGAAGTAGCGGGCTTGCCTTGAGCAACTGTCAGTGTGGGAAAAAAAAACAAAAACATTTTACGCGCAACTAAGTATAAATCGCAGGCTTAGCCAAAGTATAAAAAAAAAAACTTATAGTCTGGAAAAAACAGTATATGATTCTCTTAAATTGAATGAGAACATTGGTTGCTTATTCAATAAAAGTGGCTTTTAGCAGCACTGTAAAGTACAGAATTTCCACAAATGCGAAGAGCAGAGATTTGAGTGGTCAGCAGGTCAGCTGCAAGCACTTTGTCAATGCAGCGTGCAGAGGAAGTGCTCACCTTTTTATTTCGGCGTGGTAACGGAGGGTAAAAACCCTGAGAGGATTGTGTTATCTATATACTCGTTTCAAACCCTTGGGAATCCAAGGAAGTCTAGCAAGGTCAATATTAGATATGCTTTTCCATTCATTTGAAGAAAATGAAAAATCACTCACTGGTCAGTGCTGTAAATTTGGATCTGGAGATTGGTTGAACATTTATTTTTACTTTTTTTTTTACTTTAGATTTCATGTTTGTAAATTAATCGTGAAGGGGTTGAAAGCACAGCTGTCGGAACATGAAGGGCAAATGAAGAGGATGCTGGGATTCACACATACACATCTAGTAGAGGTCCCTCTTAGCCAATTTGATGCTAGGCAATAGCCAATGGCAATGTTACGTTCAGTAAACTCTGGGAGCTGCGAGTACCAGCCATACTGTACTCCTCCGCCTTTTGTATCCTGAAATTTCTTTCTTAACAAAAGGCATTATTTTCCCGTTGAGTCTTAACCTGAAAATTCTGCTTGTAGAGATGTTCTTAAGTACAAGTAGCACCAAGGGCGTAGGTTTGCATATGGACGGTAGGGACATAACACTACCAACTTTTGAGGAGGCTCAAATTGTCCCTACCAACTATTAAGCAACCTTATTTGCATTATATGATGAGTTCAGTTATACGGGTAATTTAGATTGTCTACCCATTTGGTATTAGGAAAGAACTGACCCTACCATTATTAAGTGAATTATTTTCATTATGTTCAAACTTACATTTACCCCTTTTCACTTGCTGAATGCGCCGGTCCATTTTCTCCCTCAAACGCACGTTTGATTAGCTGATGACCAGTGTTGTTAATAACGGCGTTAGAATATAACGGCGTTATTTTCTTCAGTATTGAGTAATCTAATTAATTACTTTTCTTATCTTGGCAACGCCATTACTGTTACTGAGGCGGGAAAGCCGTGCGTTACTATGCTTTACAATGTTGGTTGACTGACGCGAGAAAACTCTGAAAAAGACGGACTCACGGAGACGAGAGAGCAGAGCAGGAGTGGGGAGGAGGCAAGGGAGTGTGACACCGCAGCAAACGCGATGCTACTATTCTAGGTGGCTTCAATAACACCTGACTGTAGCCGATAGCCTACAAACTACGCCCACATGATATGGTAGATATGTTAGACGTCACATAGATATAGAACTAGATGCAAATGACAGGCACGGCGGCATTAGCAACACGTATAATAAAGAACTAGATGCGTTAGTAAACAGCCGCCATCTTAAAGCAGTAGACCTCTCTGGAAGGCTCTGTTGTAGAGAACCTTTCTAGCGAACCTGAGTAACTTTTTATCTAAAATGCTCCTAAATCGGCAAAACTTAACTTAATCTTTAAATGACGAAACAGTTTTAAAACTGACACAAAAAACTTACTGTCGAAAATAGACAGAAGGGAACTAATGCAATAACAGGTGCAATTTTAACAACTTTAACGGTTGATTCACAACATTAAATGACTTCCACACATAGCAAAGGTTCTAGTTATCGTTATAGTTATCTAGTTATTGTAATATCCGCAATACCCCTGTGTCGAGTTATGTTTAGGGTAAAGAATTGGGCTGGGGCCAATTGTCCCAAAAACCCTTTAAACTAGGGTTGTTCCGATCATGTTTTTTTTGCTCCCGATCCAATCCCGATCGTTTTAGTTTGAGTATCTGCCGATCCCGATATTTCCCGATCCGATTGCTTTTTTTTTGCTCCCGATTCAATTCCAATCATTCCCGATCATATACATTTTGGCAATGCATTAAGAAAAAAATGAATAAAACTCGGACGAATATATACATTCAACATACAGTACATAAGTACTGTATTTGTTTATTATGACAATAAATCCTCAAGATGGCATTCACATTATTAACATTCTTTCTGTGAGAGGGATCCACGGATAGAAAGACTTGTAATTCTTAAAGGATAAATGTGAATTTGTATATTGTGACTAAATATTGCCATCTAGTGTATTTGTTGAGCTTTCAGTAAATGATAATTCAGCCATTTAACTTCTGCCCAAATGCATGATGGGAAGTGCAACCATGACTGTGCGTAATGGTACCAATTGATATATCTTCTCAGCGTTGGAAATAAAATAGGGTGTTAAGAAAAAGATCAACTACTACCTTTCTTCCCCATATTGCTTCCCACAATATTTCTGATCGTTCGGATTGTAAGGCTTTAGCCCAATTAAAAAAAGGCTTCAAAGGCTGCCAAAATTCTCTCTACTCATTTTACATTGCCTTTTAGTTCTATGTATACCTAATACAGTGCCATTATGAATTGAACGCAACAATGCGTGAGTGGGTAGTGCAGCGCATGCGTGAATTGCGTTAAATATTTTAATGTTATTACCGCCGTTGACGCGATAAATTTGACAACCCCACTTTAAGCCAACACTAAAGACTCTGGATGAGTGTAAGACATTTTGTCTGTAACGTTAAATACAATTAGAAAACGATTTAATAAAAAAAAAAAAAAAAAAAAAAAAATATATATATATATATATATATATATTAAAAAAGGCATGTCCGATAGTTTTTTGCCGATTCCGATACTTCGAAAATGACGTGATCGGACTGCCGATCGATCGGGACATCTCTACTTTAGACTTCACATTGTGTGACCTGTTTTTTTTTTTTTTTTTGGGAGAAAAAAAAAAGAAAATGATCACCAGTTACTTTGCCAAGTATCTAATTACTCTTACATTCAGGTAACTGAGTTACTAACGCAATTACTTTTTGGGAAAAGTAATTTGTAACTGTAATTAATTCCTTTTTTCAAGTAAGATTAACAACACTGCTGATGACTTGACCTATCTTTGACACACACGCATGCTCACATTCACGCAGCCCTGACAGAAATACATGTCGACAACATGCCGCTTCCTCCGCCCCCTTCAAAGACGAGGGCTATTAGAAGTTTTTTCGGCCAGCAGCAGCCACTGTAAGTAATTTAAAAAGACGCCATTGTTGTGGAGGTGGGAAACACACCACTTATTTTGCTACTGAAAGTCCGACTTGCATCAGTGTTATCATAACATTAAACTGTGTAAACGTGCTAACCTGCAAAAGGAAGCTGCTAAGAGAGAAGTTTACTTCTCTTTGTGTTTTCTAATGTTAACGTTAAACTGTGAGAAATGTAGTGAACTCTGCCGGAAACTATAGAACCAGAAAAACGTGAGCATGAAGCTGCTTAGAGAGAGACGGGTGCTGCATAACCTAATATGTTGCTCACACAACACAACATACAGACAACATAATCATAATTGACTAAGTACATTATTTTATAAAAATGTTTTTTTTTGGATGCCGCGCGGTACCCACACTAGAGTTGCGATCGACTGGTCGATCGTGATCGACTTAATAAGCACCCGTGATTTAGCCGATCAGTTAATTAGGTGAGAAATATAGCCCTGTTCACCCAATCTGTTTGGTGTAACTCATTCACTCACAGCCATTTTCACCGGAGCAAGGCCCTTCGTTCCCGGCCGTTTTACTGGATTTTGACTGATTTCGCAAGGCCCACAGAAAATTCTGTTCTATTGCTATATAAACATGGAACCCACCAAAAGAAAGATTAGACTCTCTAGAAGTTAATATCTTTTTCCATTCTTTAGAAATCAGCATTAGAAAATAGCTTAGTTTGAGCATTTTTCCAATTTCTGACGGAGAAATTGAGCTTTTTGTGAACGCATACATTTCAAACATAACTTTGACTTTAACACAGCTATTTTTTGCTTTAGTTACATCCCAAACATCTGAATAATGTTTTCATTTTACAAAAAACAAAACAAAACAGAAACAACAAGACAAATAGAGCTTTTGATAGCAAAGTAACAATTTATTTAGACATAACTAACTGAAAGATGATGTCGTGTTGGCCGCGACAGCGGGTTAAACTTTTCCCTAATCGCCGTCTGGTTCAAAAAGATGAATTTTTTTGAGTCTCTGCGGGCTCTGCTCGCGAGCAGCACTGACTGTACGGCATCTAGTGGTCCCGGTCGTTTTGCTCTGTCGTCCACCGCCTGGCATCCCGGGCGTTCTACCGGTTGTTCTGCTCGGTCGTCTGCCGCCTGTCATCCATTCGGTCATCTTCCGCCCTCTCCCCGGCTTTGCGGCTTAGCCGTTGGTTGCAATTAAATAGGGTTGCGGGTTTTACCAAATGCACTACTGCCCTCCAGTGGCCAGTTTTATTGCTTTAAAATGGGTTTTGAGCTTTGTGCATTCTATCTGAGATAGATGGGAACCTATAGATGCCGATTGTGAAAAAAAAAAAAACTCAAACGCTGGGCTGCTTATGGTCCTTTTCTGTGGAAACCCTAAATCCTGGGGAAAAACAAAAACAAAAAATAATAAAATAACTATCTTTAAACTTTTTCCATTAATCATACACACACGAGTTGATCTGCCTCACAAAATCCCTCTCTAAATGTGAAAAACAATTTAATTACTTGTAGAATACACTCTTTCATGCCGCACGCGAACATGACGCAACACGAGAATAATAAATAATGACATCACATAAGATCCTCCTATAGAGAGAGCTATACAGGTGAATATTTTTTCTCTTACACTGTATGCAAAAATCCCAGAGGGGAGAGATGTGATCAAGAGGTGGATTCCAAACGGTCTGATATTTTTTTCTCTGATGTTTGTGCTTTAAAATTCTTGACATTTCTTAAACCTTAATTACAAAGTGCGTCATTCTGTCCTTTCTGTTCTGGCGTATTCTTCTTGATGGAAGCCTTGGGTTTTATGTTCACTTTATTACTTAGACTGGTTCTCCCTGTAGCTAACCAATGGTTCATCATGCTCTAGATTAGATGGATGGTTGGATAGAAAAGTAATTTGTATTTTATTAAGGTTCTCTAAGAAATACCATTATTTTTACCAAACCATTCAAGCAGTGGTTGAAAGTAAACCAGTAAGTTTTAAATTCTTAGTAACCTACTTTACTGTGCTGTTTTATTGTAACCTCTTGTTCTTTTTTTGTCTTTTTGTGTCTTTCTGTTCCGTTACCTGACTGGGGAATACGGATGGAAATGAGCATTTTTGCTATCATCCGGCATTTTTTACGTCTTTTAGATCCGTCTAATAGATGTTCACCAATGTGCACTGTCCCTATCAAATAAATCAAATACATAAATAAAATTTAATTAGCTAAGATGTGAGTACTGGTGGTCTTAGTCACCCGATGGCATGACAATAAGATGCAATATTGATTGTTTGTGCAGCAAAGTCTGATTTGATTAAATTCAAGCGCGCTTAAATGATTATGTACAAATTTAACACAAGCAGTTGCATTTCACGTAGTCATTAACACTGGAAGTCCCGTTTTTTTTGGGCTATAAAGAAATACCAGAGAGGCGTCAACGATCCCGATACCAAACTAACTACTTGCCTTTGTCAAACAATTGACCGCTCAAACAAGGAATTAAGCAGCCTAGGTGTGGAGGGGTGGGTTTTACTCTGGTTAGCTGCAATTAATATCTTGAATATTTGCAAATCCATCATGGCTTTGTCAAACACGGAGGAACACGGAGATGGCCAGTCGGCGTGTTCTACAATATGATTGACATGGCAGCACTGAATGCATACAGTGGGGCAAATAAGTATTTAGTCAACCACTAATTGTGCAAGTTCTCCCACTTGAAAATATTAGAGAGGCCTGTAATTGTCAACATGGGTTAACCTCAACCATGAAAGACATAATGTGGGGGAAAAACAGAAAATCACATAGTTTGATTTTTAAAGAATTTATTAGCAAATCATGGTGGAAAAGAAGTATTTGGTCAATACCAAAGTTCATCTCAATACTTTGTTATGTACCTTTTGTTGGCAATAACTGAAGCCAAACGTTTTCTGTAACTCTTCACAAGCTTTTCACACACTGTTGCTGGTATTTTGGCCCATTCCTCAATGCAGATATCCTCTACAGCAGTGATGTTGTGGGGCTGTCATTGGGCAACACGGACTTTCAACTCCCTCCGCAGATTTTCTTTGGGGTTGAGACCTAGAGACTGGCTAGGCCACTCCAGGACCTTGAAATGCTTCTTACGAAGCCACTCCTTTGTTGCCCTGGCTGTGTGTTTGGGATCATTGTCATGCTGAAAGACCCAGCCACGTCTCATCTTCAATGCCCTTGCTGATGGAAGGAGATTTTCACTCAAAATCTCTCCATACATGGCCCCATTCATTCTTTCCTTTACACAGATCAGTCGTCCTGGTCCCTTTGCAGAAAAACAGCCCCAAAGCATGATGTTTCCACCACCATGCTTCGCAGTGGGTATGGCGCAATTCAGTATTCTTTTTCCTCCAAACAGGAGAACCTGTGTTTCTACCTTTTTTGGTTTCATCTGACCATAACACATTCTCCCAGTCCTCTTCTGGATCATCCAAATGCTCTCTAGCGAACCGCAGACGGGCCTGGACGTGTACTGGCTACAGCAGGGGGACACGTCTGGCAGTGCAGGATTTGAGTCCCTGGCGGCGCATTGTGTTACTGATAGTAGCCTTTGTTACTGTGGTCCCAGCTCTCTGTAGGCCATTCACTAGGTCCCCCCGTGTGGTTCTGGGATTTTTGCTCCCTGTTCTTGTTATCATTTTGACGCCACGGGGTGAGGAGGGAGTTGAAAGTCCGTGTTGCCCAACGACAGCCCCAAAACATCACTGCTCTAGAGGAGATCTGCATGGATGAATGGGCCAAAATACCAGCAACAGTGTGTGAAAAGCTTGTGAAGAGTTACAAAAAACGTTTGGCCTCCGTTATTGCCAACAAAGGGTACATAACAAAGTATTGAGATGAACTTTTGGTATTGACCAAATACTTATTTTCCACCATGTTTTGCAAACAATGTGATTTTCTGTTTTTTTTTCCCCCCACATTCTCTCATGGTTGAGGTTTACCCATGTTGACAATTACAGGCCTCGCTAATATTTTCAAGTGGCAGAACTTGCACAATTAGTGGTTGACTAAATACTTATTCGCCCTACTGTATATAAGTCGCACCGAAGTATAAGTCGCACTTGTGGGGGAAATTTACTTGATAAAATCCAACAAATACAACACATATGTCATCTTGAAAGGCAATTTACTATAAAAATACAACAGAGAACAACATGGTGAATAAATGTACAGTGTACAGTGCATGAACAACAAAATGTGAATATACTGTCCTCACCAGGACGCTACGGCTCGGTCCTGGCTATACAGCGAACTCCCAAATGACGATACTGGACATCCGTATAATTTGCTGAATCAATTTGGTCCTCGAACCAAACAGATTCGTATCAACGTAAATAAGTGATAAATAGGTGCTCTTACAGCAATGACATGAACGGTTATCATGCGTTCGCTAGCATTAGCACATCATTCAAATAACCACACAACTGGCTGTAAGTGTCCGATCGTGGGTGGAAAACACATAACAACAACAGAAAAGATGATACACACTCTGTAGAGATATTTTAAAAGCATAAACAATGAACGTAGGTTCGCAGCCGCGTTTCTCTCTCGCTAACTTGCCCACTCACTCACAGCTACGTAGCTGTCCGTCTTCTTCTGGCGTGTGAGCGCTCTTCTTCTCGTAAACAAGTGCGAGTGTGCCCCCACGGGGGCATGAAAGCGCCCACGTGCATTTCAATATAAAAAAGTCAATCATACAATTGAACACACATTGCCAAAGGCAGAACGCGAACGTGGCCATAGCTATTAAGAGTTATTCAGATAACTATAGCATAAAGAACATGCTAACAAGTTTACCAAACCATCAGTGTCATTCCAAAACACCAAAATAACATGTGAAATGATATCATAATGTGTTAATAATTTCACACATAAGTCACTCCTGAGTATAAGTCGCACCCCCAGCCAAAATATGAAAAAAAAAAAAAAAAACGCGACTTATAGTCCGAAAAATACGGTATGTGCATGTTTTATTTAATTATTTTGTGAATGATGGTTTCTATTATAATAAATTGTTAATGGATTTTGAACCTATGCTGCGCGTTACACAACGTAACATCTGGTTGTCAATCAGCAGACAGCTGCGTCTTGTCAACGCAGGAGCCGGTAAGATCGCTTCCTTGTTTAGTTACGAGGTGTATCCTTCGCTTCTTTAACATCTAAAAAAATGCGACCTGTTTTTAATTTAATTTGGCCAGCTGATGTCTGCCTGAGTTGTCTTGGAGCGGCTCTTTCGTGATAGGGTTGGTTTGCACGCCTAGGAGAGCGCAGCGAGGTAACTTACAGTGGGGAGAACAAATATTTGATACACTGCAGATTTTGCTGGTTTTCCCACTTGCAAGCCATGTAGAGGTCTGTAATTTGTATCATAAGTTCTCTTCAACTGTGAAGGACGGAATCTAATACAAAAATCCAGAAAATCACATTGTATAATTTTCAAATTATACATTTGTATTTAACTGCATGAAATAAGTACTTGATACATTACCAACTAGTAAATATTTCGGCTCTTAGTTCTTTTTTAAGAACCCCTCCTGTTCTCCACTCATTACCGGAAGTAACTGCACCTGTTTGAACTTGTTACCTGTATAAAAGACACCTGTTCACATGCTCAAACAAACAAACTCCAACCTCTCCACAATGGCCAAGACCAAAGAGCTGTGTAAGGACATCAGGGATAAAATAATAGACCTGCACAAGGATGGGATGGGCTACAGGAAAATAAGCAAGCAGCTTGGTGAAAAGGTAACAACTGTTGGAGCGATTATTAGAAAATGGAAGAAGTTCAAGTTGACGGTCAATCTGCCTCGTTCTGGGGCTCCATGCAAGATCTCACCTCGTGGGGCATCACTGATCATGAGGAAGGTGAGGGATCAGCCCAGAACTACATGGCAGGACCTGGTCAATGACCTGAAGAGAGCTGGAACCACAGTCTCGAAGAAAACCATCGGAAACACATTACGCCGTCATGGATTAAAATCCTACAGCGCACGCAAGGTCCCGCTGCTGAAGCCAGTGCGTGTCCAGACACGTCTGAAGTTGGCCACTGACCATCTGGATGATACAGAGGACTAATGGGAGAAGGTCATGTGGTCGGATGAGACCAAAATTGAACTTTTTGGTCTAAACTCGGCTCGTCGTGTTTGGAGGAAAAAGAAGGATGAGTACAACCCCAAGAACACCATCCCAACCGTGAAACATGGAGGAGGAAACATCATTTTTTGGGGCTGCTTCTCTGCCAAGGGTACAGGACGACTGCACCGTATTGAGGGGAGGATGGATGTATCGTACCTATGTATTGCCAGATCTTAGCTGACAACCTCCTTCCTTCAGTGACAGCCCTGAAGATGGGTCGTGGCTGGGTCTTGCAGCATGACAACGACCCAAAGCACACAGCCAAGGCAACTAAAGAGTGGCTCCGTAAGAAGCATCTTAAGGTCCTGGAGTGGCTTAGCCAGTCACCAGATCTGAACCCGATAGAAAATGTATGGAGGGAGCTGAAAGTCTGTGTTGCCCGGCAGCAGCCCCGAAACCTGAAGGCTCTGGAGAAGATCTGCATGGAGAAGTGGGCCAAAATCCCTGCTGCAGTGGTGGTGGTAAATGGTTTTATACTTATATAGCGCTTTTCCACCTTTCAAGGCGCTCTACACTATCTCGCCATCCACCTACTGGTGATGCAGCACCAGGAGCAATGTGGGGTTCAGTGTCTTGCTCAAGGACACTCAGACGAGTTCATCAGGGCGGAGACTTGAACCCACAACCTCTGGGTTAGGGGACAACTACTGTACCACTGAGCCACGCCATCCCCAGTGTGTGCAAACCTTGCCAAGGACTACAGGAAACGTTTGGTATCTGTAATAGCAAACAAAGGTTTCTGTACCAAATATTAAGTTTGATTCTTATGATGTATCAAATACTTATTTCATGCAATTAAATGCAAATTTATTATTTAAAAATCATACACCGTGATTTTCTGTTTTTTTGTATTAGATTCCGTCCCTCACAGTTGAAGAGAATTTATGATACAAATTACAGACCTCTACATGCTTTGCAAGTGGGAAAACCAGCAAAATCGGCAGTGTATCAAATACTTGTTCTCCCCACTGTATTTGTGTTTGCAATTGTATATTTGTCCACTGTGAAATATTAATTGTTTGTATACATTTTAGTTTCACAGTGTGGCATGGTGGAAGATTTTGGTAGCAACTTGTTGGTTCATTTTAATTTTTTTCCACATTGACACCTTTTAAAAACGTTATGTCCATTCTTGGCAGGAGCATATCGATAACCTTTTGCGTTACAAAGTATCACGATATATCACCATTTCGATATTTTGTCACACCCTTACTCATAATAACATTTATCTTTTAAGAACTATTAGTCATTCTTTCTTTGGTTCCCTTTAAAATATAACAACAGATATCGACACACACATACCCAAGTATATTGTGTCCAACATGTTGAATTTAATTTCCGTTCCTTCAGCAGCTGAATTCCTCCATGTTGCGTGCTGTAGGCGTGTCCCTTTCCATCCACCCCATATAGCCTATTTTTCTCACTATTGAGTGTTTGGCACTATATCTACTCCTGTATGTCGCTCTTCTTGTTGGTCCATCTCTCTCAAACACACACACTAGTTCTCTCTCTCTCTCATTTCCAACACACCATTTCTCCAGGTTAACTCAAACCGTCTGACAAAGTGAAGGTACAGTGTATGACATACACAATCTGTACTCGACTGTTGAGAAATTGAAGTGGATACATCACAAATAAGGGAACGCGAGAGAGGGAGGGACTGAGCAGAAGAGGAGAGAGCAAGCCTTGTAGAGAGCCTAGAGAGAGGGGGGATATATTAACTCAAAGCTGGTCTTCATGCTACTCAGTATGTGTGTGAGAGAAGCAGGCGTGAGAGCAGTTAAGATGGAGTGCTGGCACAGATGAAGACTGCCCTGGGTATGTATTTGGTGGCTGTCTGCGTCCGTGCACGTGCCTCTGAGTATGTCTGAGGATCCGAGCGAATGAGTTTGTGCGCACCATGCATGCTTCCAAGAGCTCGTTGATGTCATTGTAATAAGCAGGCAGTGATGTAGGGCTGTCGTTACATAAATGCAGCAGGAAATGACTGAGTGATAGAAATTGGAGCATGGGGTCCCAACCTTGGTGAGTGTTTTGGACGGAATATGTGTTTGAATTAGTTCATGTGAGAGGCATGATGTGTAAAATGTGAGTTTACAACTAAGTTGTGGCTTCGTGTTTGCTTGTGAACAGGAAGCTTAAACATTTATCAGTGTGATTAAAGATGTCAAGCACCGATTTTTTAAACAGTGTCAGTTTGATACAGAAAGCTAAGTAAGTGCTAAACACAGAATAGATGGACAAAGTTAGTTGATTAATATTGTTGCAGTGAGTTATTTGCAAGCATAATTGGTCAATGAGACAGAAAAACTAATTGTACCGATCAAGCTATGTTGGGTTTATAGTCATTTGTACGTCCCACGGACTGTCATACAGATGTTTTCTTCAGATGTTGATAAGAGTAGGATTTTTGACATCTTCATTTTATGAAGAAACGTGCAAGTCCAATTGCTTTGCAGTCTATATGTTAATGATTTAGTATAGAAATTAGAATGGGAAATCTTGACAAACATGCTACATTTTAACTAACTGACTGTTATTGATTGAGATAGATATGCACAGGTGGGTAGAGTAGCCAAAAAATTCACTCAAGTAAGAAAAGCGTTACTTCAAAATAATATTACTCGAGTAAAAGTAAAAATAGTCGTCCAAAAAATGTACTCAAGTACAAGTAAAAAAGTATTTGGTAAAAAGAATACTGAAGTAAGGAGTGACATTGTGAGTAACTGCTTATACTTTTGTTGGATTTTTTTTATTTTTTAAACAATGGTATTTTTTTCTGAGCAAAAAAGTTATCTATGTGGACTGTTGTTATAATGATACTGTACAGTAACCCATTAGAAAACCACATTAAGCCAAAGAAATACAAAAATCTATATGGACTGTTGTTATAATGATACTGTACAATTACCCATTAGAAAACCACATTAAGCCAAAGAAATACAAAAAAATAAAAAATAAAAATAATTGAATTCCGACGAGAGAAAAAAAACAACAACATACAAATGAGGCATTATTCATCCAGAAAGCATGACTGCCCTCTAATGTAGAAAATAGTTCCGAGTTTGAATAGTGAAGAGTTCCTTTATAATTATTACTTTGAAATTAAAGGATCGCATCTCCGGTTTTCCGTGGTCAATCGGTGCCAAATAAAACCTGGGAGGGAGGTTAAAATCTGCGCTTTCGAGTCATGTTGAGGGCAGCGCTCTATATCAAATTAATTTATTGCAGTGCTTTAAAGACACCACATGATTGAACAGGCTGGCGTGAAGATAGAACAGCAGCTTGCGTCTGTTTGGAATAATGGAGTCATGTGATTATTGTTGCGATGTCTCATTGGTGAAATTGGTAGAGCTACCACGGTAAAACACCAGCCACCTCACTACTCTTGGCATCACTAGCCCCAAAAATAATAAATCTAATATGTAGAATAAAGAGGAAAAATGTAATGACTCTTGTGTAGCCCACAAATCTACTCAAGTAAAAGTATAGCTTAGTAAAACTACTCTTAAAAGTACATTTTTCTTGAAAAGTTAATCAAGTAAAAGTAACGGTGTACGTGTAACGCGTTACTACCCACCTCTGTAGATATGTAATCTATTTAAAATGAAAGTGCCGGCTGCATAGCAGAAAGAAACAAATCATAAGAGCAGAAAAGCAATTTCTTTCCCAAAAGTGAGATGTACATTTAGGACAATGAAAATACAGTACCTCGACTTTTACACTGCTGCTGTGGTATAGAGGGGGAAGGGGGACATTGCTGCTTTACATATGTGTTGATTTAAACGTCTGCACAGTGAAGTGAACACGAACTGCTCGTCTTTGTAAACAAAATGTGTTGGCTGTTGATACGCCTCTTTTAAAGAATGCCAGAAAATGCCTAATTATCTATTGGCTGGATTACTGTTACTTTATCAAGGAGCTATTATACTAATAAGAGGTGACTTATTGATCATTATTAAGCCCCTATCACACCATTTAATCAGGCAATCTGCTCAGGGCCAGATGGGTTGGTGTAAGTGCCAAATTTCGAGCATGTCACCAAAAATAGGAATAGATACCACTTTTCTTAATGTGTCGATGCTAATGAGTAAAAAATGACCAAAACAGAGTTAGACTAATCTTGCTCCCAGTGGCTTATTCTGTGAATGACCACTGCCAACCTCTCAGTCAAAATGAATTGGGCATTAATTGCTGTCAAATTTGTTCATGGCAGCTAATGAGTTAAAAATGACAAAAATGAGTGAGCCCACTTTTGCTCTTACTAGGTGAATTTGTGAATGACTAATGCCAGCACTTCCAGTCAAAATTGATTGGACGTCTAGCGCCGTAAATGAGTTAAAAATGACCAAAATAATGTAAACAGCCCACTCTAAGGCTAGGTTCATAACGCAGGTCTTAATGCACAAATCGGATTTTTTCGTGTTTTTCCCACTCGAGTCAGGCATTAACTTGACGGTCTCAACGGGACAGGTCGCATAAAAGTGGACCGTTTCAAATCCAATTTAGGTAGGGTGACCATACGTCCTGTATTGCCCGACAAGTCCACTTTTCACGTCCTCTCTGTAGCGTCCGGCCTGGTTTTATAAATTCATCAAAATGTCTGGTTTTCATGATTTTTCACGGGATCAATTTGGAGAGAATCCCTCCGGCTGCTGGGGGGCGGCGCCTGACTGCGTTGACGTGGCTCCTAGTAGTAGGGGGAGAAGGAGTAGTTATTCTTCTTGTTTTTTTTGGCAGTTTACCCCTTGTATCATGGGGCATTACCGCCATCTACTGGGCTGACATTTTGGCAAGAGATCAGGCAGTTACAGACTGTGAATGTGGGCGTGAAAGGGTAAATGTGTGCTAATGTAAGGCGCTTTGGGCATTGTAATAAAGCTACATTTCCATGGGTCTGCATTATATATATTTTTTTGTCATTATTTAATTTAAAAAAAAATTTTTTTTAATTGTTTGCTTATTACCGTATTTGCCCGAATATAAGGCGGTGTTTTTTGCATTGAAATAACACTGAAAAAGAGGGGGACGTCTTATATTCGCGGTCTGGACATTATACCCATTCACAACGCTAGATGGCGCCAGATATCATTGAAGCGATGTTCTGTCATGACAAATCTCAGCTACTCTTTTTAGTTTAACCAGTTTGCATTATTTTATTGCACTGTTTTTCCTTATTCAGATTTGTTTCAAGACTACAGTTACAGTTAGACTTCAATTTAATGGTTAATGCAGTTATTGCAATTTTGTTGTTTTATCACAATAGATTGGTTTATTTACATTTCCAAAACGAATGTGATTGCACTTCAGTTTAGATATTGAAATGTTCAGATATTAAGATTTGAATGAGGCAAAATATAATGCTTTTTCCCTCAAATATATTGTTATAATCATTTGTTTCGGATGTACTGTAATTATTTTCTGTATAAAAATTAAATTGGTGTTCGAAAAGTCTTTTTTCAAACTTGAGTCTTGAAAAAGAGAGGGTTGTCTTATAATCAGGGCCGTCTTATATTCGGGCCAATACGGTATTTAGGAAGAATAAAGCCTATTGAATAACCTGTAACCTGTTGCGTAAAAGACACATGGATTTTAGAGTGGTTAAAATCCGATCTGGGCCACATTTTTCCAGAATGTTGCTGCGCTCTGAACTGTCAAGTCCCCCAAATCGGAATTCATGCAGCAATTAAGTCAGCAAAGTGTGAGAGCGACAGGGCGCTATGTTAGTGATGGAGCTGTGCATTAACGTTAGTGCCTAGGTTGAACGCAGCTTTTAGGGATGAGGTGAACTTGACAACAGTCATAAAAAAATTAAAGTGGGGGGTTCTTTCTGTGCCAAATGAGCAATATTTCAGGATTGCTTACACAGCCGAGAGTCAGGACAAAATGTCCGTATACTGCATGTGTGCTTCATGCACGCACAGTGCATGCATGCTATCAATCCATATAAACTCGGACTATAAAACTAAACCGGGATTATTTATGTCTGTTATTTGTGTTCTTTTTGGAAATCCAAATATGATCACCCTAGAATGACGTTGAGCCAGCATTTGTTTTGACGCTCCTGCGCATTGGGGTCAGTTTGCACAGCACATCTTGGACCGTGAATTAGTGCGCATGCGTGATACTTGAATGGGCTAAATGGACAAAGGCAGTCTGAATGGGCACGCCAAAAAAACAGATATGACAAAAAATCCGAATTGTGCATTAAGACCTGCGGTATGAACCTACCTTATTTTCATCTGCTCAATTTTTGATTGATCTCTATCAGTCATCACAGTCAAAATGGATTGGATGTTTATCAGCATCACTCGCAGCCAATGAGTTAAAAATGACTAGTGCTGCAACGATTAATCGATTAACTCGAGTATTCGATTAGAAAAAAATATTAGAATTAAATTTTGTTGCTTTGAGTATTCGTTTAATTAAAATGGCGTTTTAATGGTTTATTTTGAAAGAGTTTGCATTTAGTTTAATTGATTAGGGTGGATACACTGCCCTCTGGGCTACCTCTTTTCACATGGCTGAATCCAACTGCTCCCTGTTAAGACCAACGTAAGCTAAGTTTTTGTTTGAGCTAATGTTTTTAAATGCATTCATAATTTAGTTTATGGGTATATTTAGCCGTTTTTTATGCGATCATGTGTCTGAACCATTTGTTAAGACCATTGTGAAAAATACTTTAGCATTTTATAGCATTTAAGCTAGCGGACTTTTTCTATGCAAGTTAGCCAATTGTTCTTTTTTTGTACATAGATCCTCATTTTTTAAAAAATGTCTTTATACCGTTTGAGCCTCAGCTCAGGTATTTTAATTTTTCATGTTCCTTATCCGATTACTCGATTATTCGAACTAACTAGTCCATCGATTAATCGACTAAAAAAATATTGGATAGCTGCAGCCCTAAAAATGACCAAATGGAATCAGCCCATCCTTGTTTTCAGTAGCTCAATTTGTGAATAATCTCTGCCAGCACTTCTGATCAAAGTTGCTTGAATGTCCATTGAAGTCAATGGCAGCCAATGAGTTAATAATAACAAAAAAATGTAATTACCCGACTTGTTTTCAGTAGGTCAATTTGTGAATGATCTCTGCCATTCTATCAGCATCAATGAAAGCTAATAAGTTAATCACAGACCTAAGAGCAAAACAGAAATGCAAGAGGATTAAAGCATGAAAACAAGCAGGAATAAAAATTTAGAAAACACTTTAATCGCTCTTGGGAAACTAGGAAATGATGGCCTTTGGTAAATGAGTTTGTTAACAGTTCTCACGCTTCATTTAGAGGTAAACATGTTAATGACTCAGTTAGACTCTGAGTCGTATTATGTAAATATTGCTGAAGGGGGAATTCAGCACGGGAAGAAGTGCGGCCGAGTCAAATGACATATTCAGGCTTACATTGGAAAATTTCTTCTAAGCGCCGACACAAAGTGTGAATCACACATGAAGTGGCAAACATATTGGCGTGTTCTATTTTGGCATTTGATAGCTCCGAATGGCATTGACAGATGAAAACCTGAGCATTTTTCTTTTTTTTCCCCCCTCTCATGAGTGTAGATGTGATGTGAATTTAAACAGGGCCCAACAAAGTCGGTCACCGTGAAAAGTTGAGGAAGAAGCCTTTAGTTGCGGTCTACTCATTTCTCTTCTTTTCCTATTTATTCCAGTCCCGTTCAGCAGCCCACATGAGCGTCTCCAAACCACCGCCGCCCCCTTCCGCCACCCACCTTGCCATCCCTCCTTCCTCTACTTGCACGCCCTCCTCATCCGCCTCCTCCCCATCGGCCCCGCCTCCTCCCTCACCGGTCAAGATTTCTATGCAGGAGCACTTTGCCATCAACGTGTGCCCGGGGCCCATCCTCCCTATCCCGCAAATCTCAGACTTCTTCCCCCGTTTCCACGACTACCCCTGCACACCGCCTCCCCCGCGGGAGAAGAAGATCCTGAAAGAGGAGACCTTCAACGGGGAGATGGGTGGAGGCTTCAAAGATGGCGAGAGGCGGGGGGACAACAGTGGGGATAGGGAGGAAGTAGCTGACTCTGATGATGATGACAGTGAGTTTAAAACTTGGTGTTTTCTTCATTTGTATGGAAATTAAAAAGCATTGCATCAACAACAAAAAAAGAACGCAACCAGCTTTAAAACTCGAAAACACAGAGTCATCTTTTTCTACTCAAGGCCAGTTTTTCATCTGGGGAAAATAATGAGTGTATGCCCAGCTCACCATACGTCCCGCAACAGTAAACACCCTGATGGCTCAACCTCAATATTTTCCGGAGTATAAATCGCACTTTTTTCATAGTTTGGCTAGGCCTGCTTATACACCGATTTATATACAATGGGGCAAATAAGTATTTAGTCAACCACTAATTGTGCAGGTTCTCCCACTTGAAAATATTACAGAGGATTGTAATTGTCAACATGCGTGAACCTCAACCATGAGAGACAGAATGTAGGGAAAAAAAACAGAAAATCACATTGTTTGATTTTTAAAGAATTTATTTGCAAATCATGGTGGAAAATTAGTATTTGGTCAATACCAAAAGTCCATCTCAATACTTTGTTATGTACCCTTTGTCGGCAATAACGGAGGCCAAACGTTTTCTGTAACTCTTCACAAGCTTTTCACACACTGTTGCTGGTATTTTGGCCCATTCCTCCATGCAGATCTCCTCTAGAGCAGTGATGTTTTGGGGCTGTCGTTGGGCAACACGGACTTTCAACTCCCTCCTCACCCCATGGCGTCAAAATGATAACAAGAACGGGGAGCAAAAAACCCAGAACCACACGGGGGGACCTAGTGAATGACCTACAGAGAGCTCGGACCACAGTAACAAAGGCTACTATCAGTAACACAATGCGCCACCAGGGACTCAAATCCTGCACTGCCAGACGTGTCCCCCTGCGGAAGAAAGTACACGTCCAGGCCCGTCTGTGGTTCGCTAGAGAGCATTTGGATGATCCAGAAGAGGACTGGGAGACTGTGTTTTGGTCAGATGAATCCAAAATGGAACTTTTTGGTAGAAACACAGGTTCTCTTGTTTGGAGGAGAAAGAATACTGAATTGCACCATACCCATTGTGAAGCATGGAGGTGGAAACATCATGCTTTGGGGCTGTTTTTCTGCATAGGGACCAGGACGACTGATCTGTATAAAGGAAAGAATGAATGGGGCCATGTATCGAGGGATTTTGAGTGAAAATCTCCTTCCATCAGCAAGGGCATTGAACATGAGGTGTGGCTGGGTCTTTCAGCATGACAATGATCCCAAACACACAGCCAGGGCAACAAAGGAGTGGCTTCGTAAGAAGCATTTCAAGGTCCTGGAGTGGCCAAGCCAGTCTCCAGGTCTCAACGCCATAGAAAAATCTGCGGGGGGAGTTGAAAGTCCGTGTTGCCCAACGACAGCCCCAAAACATCATTGCTCTAGAGGTTATCTGCAAGTTATACAACATAAAATATACATTATAAATGAATACTACATCACATTCGTAAAATAAAAACATATAATAAAATAAATAATAGCCCATTAAAAAAAAAAAACATTAAATGAGCTAAAACACCTGTAATTAAATAATAAGAATATTACACAGATCCTGCTTACACAATTAAATGTATTGATTTCTGTGTGGCGCTTTAACTTGAGAAAATCCACCAATAAAGCTATTGAAAACCGTTCATAAGAAAAACAAATGATTCATTGAGGCATTTCATTTGTAAAATACATGTTTAAATCTTTGTCATTGGGATTGCTTTTCTCTTTAGCACAGGACTTCTTTTTTCTTCTTTCTTCAGAAAGAAAGCTGACCAATACCAGGGGTCTGAAAGGCAAATTGTTGTTGGATTATCTTTAAATACCCGTGACTTTTTGATCACAATTCTAGCTTTGTATAGGCTAATGTTCCTATTGTTGAAAGGTGTGTAATAAACAACTAGCACATTTATATTTTGCATTTTGTTTTCTTCCCGTACCGAAAATGAACCGAATCGTGACCTCAAAACCGAGGTACGTAACGAACCAAGATTTTTGTGTATCGTTACACCCCTAGTTATTAGCAATTGTTTCTACAAAATGGATAAGCGACAAGACTTTTGTCAGGGACTGTAGTCGCGTTACTTCGGCTTCGCATATACCAAGTCCAGTCAGTAATGGTGTCTTTCATTTTGTTCCTAGCATACTTGGGGACATTGGAGTTCACCCTGCTGTTTGATCAGGAGAATAACTGCCTCCACTGCACCGTTCACAAGGCAAAGGTAACCACAACTTTGAGTTCTTTTCATGGTTGGAACACTCTCATCACCCTCCGTAAAAAGTACAAAAAAACACTCCGTAGCACTGCAGCCTTTAGTACAAGGACATCAACCCCATATATAGTGAACTGTCACATGAGTTTAATTATGTAAATCTCTTTGAAAAAGTCCCTAGAGGACAATACTGTACAATTGAATGGAGGGGAGTCAGAAACAGTGGCACGGAATGGAAACACCCGGCAGCACTATTGTGATGTTTGCTGTCTTTTTCTGACCCTGTTGTTGGTGCGGAGTGTTTGAGGGTACGATGACATCACATTCAACTCTACAGTATGGAACAGTATTTTGTGTGTGTTCACAGGGACTGAAAGCCATGGACTCCAATGGGCTTGCCGATCCATACGTCAAGCTTCATCTTCTGCCTGGGGCGAGCAAGGTCACTTTACCAACCTCATTTCAGTGGCTTCTTGACATGACATACTACGCAACACAAACAAAACACATGACACAAGAGTGTTATTTGACAATTACAAAGGGGTTTCGTCTTGACTGTGAAAATGCTTTTACCAAGCGGGCTAAATTAGCGTGTCGTCTCGAGCGCCGAGCAGGGAGCTGGCGGTGGGCTCGTTCTTATTGCGCTCTGTTCAATACGCCGCTTTATCGAGCACAAACATGTTCCACTTGGCTGCACCGCTCTTGTTTTGTCTGCTGCTCAAGCTGGTGAGAAGATAAGGCATGCCACAACTGCAGCACCATGCTTTTGGCAACCTGTTGTTGGCCATTTTAGCTGTAGGTGGAAATGAAGTGAGGCTACGATAAGCGAGAGAAAGCTTGCTGAGCCATGATACGTAGGTCGAATGAGGCAACTCTGGTGATCTGGAGTGTCAACCATCACAAGGTCTGGGGCATCTTTGTCCCCTGGCCCTCTCCCGCATCTGCTCGCGCATATTTCTTAGTCTCGGTGCTATCTACGTCCCACTTTACTGCTGTGACCTTCTTTGACCTTGAAATACCAACTCTGTGAGGCGAAAAGGGAGGGGGAGGAAAGCGGGAGAGTAAGAGAAGAGATGGGGGGGTGGGGAGGGGTACATAAGGGGAGGGCAGCAGCAGGTGGTTGTCATGGAAACAAGGAGGATTGTTACACGGCTCACGTCAACAGTCGGGTGTTGATGGGAGTAGAGCGGTGGGTGGGCGGGACGCGGAGAATGCGTCAATGAGGAGGTAAGTACCCGCGGCCCGTCATTAGTTAAACATCCACCAGACGGGGACCACGTCACTTGACAAGTGGGAGCGCACACACGCTGAAGTGACTATGACGGACACTCACGCCTACTCGTGCCTGTCTTTCCAGTCCATGCATGTGAAATATGGAGTTTAGCGAGAACAGAGTTGCGCGTTCCCCGTCTCAGTTTACTTTGCTTTCGCCATTCAGGATACGCTCTCAAGGCTAACGCAGCATCCTCTCAATATGACCTCTGCACACAAGGATTTACTTGATACTTGATTTGCTGTTATGCCATACACATAATTACCTTATAACCTGCAACACTATCCAAGCTCGTGCAGAGTAGTTCATAATGCATCAATATGTTGCTTACATGACAAAAACGTGAAATGTTGGAGTAAAATACATTGTACTCATCAGAGATTGTGATTTATAGCACATGAAATCCATTTTCCTTTTTTTTTTGCTGTTGCCTGTGTGGTTGCTGTTGCACTCCTTCATGCTACTCTGAAAAACCAGAACAAATCCTTTTCCGTTTTGTCAGCCAGTCAGCAACTTTATTGCCGGATCATTCTTTGCAATGTGCAATTTGTCTTCAAAATTATCGTCTTCCTCCATTAATATACAGTGATCCCTCATTTTTTGCAGTTAATGGGGACCAGAACCCACCGCGATAAGTGAAAAACCGCAAAGTAGCGACCCCCCCCCCCCCACACACACACACAAAAAAACCCCAACCTTTTTTTAAAAAAAAAAAAACCTGTCCTGTTCATCGGCTTGGATACAGGAAAATTTTATTTAATGTGTATTACATTCTTTATGTATTTTTTTGTGTATACTAAGACTGGGAACCTCTTGGTTCCTCACCATATGATACGATTTGCGATACAAAGCTCACGATAACGATGATCTGACGATATGGTGATACAACAATTATCGATGCATTGGTCATAAAATCATTCTAGGATACCCTACAAACAACTAATAAACAGGAAAACAAGCTTCTGCTGCAAATTGGAATGAGTTTATCACTAGTAGACGTCCAATCCATGTGAACTGGGAGGGTGGCAGCGAATGAACATTGGTTAATTCGCTGCCATCCCTCCCACTTTAAACGGATTGAACGTCTATGGCCGTCAGTGCCAGCCAATGCCAGGCAATGAGGTAATTTTAGGCCATTTAAGGTCATTTACCTGTTGATTTTCAGTTACTTCCTGTTGACTTTGGGGTATTTTATGGGTCACTTCCTGTTTATTTTGAGTTACAGAACAGGAAGTCACCTGGGAATCACCCAAATGAATTGGCAGGGACTCAAACTCAACAAGAAATGACCTGTTAATGCCCTGAAAATCAGACAGAATGACTGTGAATGCTCTGGTTTCGAATGAACGAACGTTCCCAGTCTAAATGGATTGGGCGTCGAGCACCGTCAATGCAGCCTTAGAGTTAAGAGACACTTTTATGGTGGAAGATTTTGGTAGCAACTTGTTGGTTCCATTTTATTTAATTTTTTTTAGACATTGACCCCTTTTTATAACGATATCTCGATTCTTGGCAGGCGCATATCGATAACCTTTTGGGAAACAAAGTATCACGATATATCACCATTTAGATGTTTTGTCACACCCCTAGTGTATACAGTACATTAGTTAGAAAAGTAAATGCAATAACATAATATACAATAACATGCATAAGATGAATAAAATGTATTCACCACACTGATGATCTTCATAAATCAGTCATGTCCAAAGTGCGGCCCGGGGGCCAAATGCGGCCCGTGGTCAAATTTCATCCGGCCCCCAGCCTCTGTCATAGGATCAATAACGTCTGGCCCGCACACAGACTTAATAAATTGGTCAGCAGTACTGCTACCAGTATATGAAGTAGCTTACACATTAAATGCTGCTCCTCATTTACCCACTAAAAGGCAGCAGCACTCTAAGCAACGTTACCCCGTTTGACGCTTGACTTCCAATTTTCTAAAATGGCAACAATCAACAACAACAAAAAGTTGACTGCGACAGCCGACACTTCAAGGATAGGTGGAAATTGGACTATTCACTAAAATACACAACAACTGTGTCTGCCTCATTTGCAAAGAGACAGTCGCTGTTTCTAAAGAGTTCAATGTGAGGCGATATTACCAAACAAGACACGCTGACATGTACGACAAGATTACAGGGAAGATACGCAGCGAGAAACTGATGCAACTTGAAGCTAGTTTATTTCACAGCAGCATTATCCTGAGAGTCGAATGCCACAAAGGCTAGTTGGGAGATTCTTGAAATTATTAAATGAAAATAATAATAATAAAGCAAATGTGACACACAGAATGGCTTGCTAAAATTTGCTTAAATATATTGTTCTACATAAAGGACGTCAGCCAAGGTCGGCCCCCCACATTCTTACCACACCAAATATGGCCCCCTTTTGCAAAAAGTTTGGACACCCCTGTCATAAATGAAGAAAAAACTCCGAACAATGGATATGAAGGTAAAGATGATTTATTGAGAAGCTTGAGTGTCATGAGATCTTTGTGGGCCTTAAAGTCTCGCCTCTTCACTTCTTCCTTGAAAAGGAACGTCCTGGATGGCATCCTCTTCCAAAAAAGGCCAGTCTCGTCCATGTTAAACACCTGGAGATAGCCACCCTCTTCAATTAATTTGGGAAATTGGTCCTCAACGTAACGAACAGCTGCGTCATGGTCCGCCGAGGAGGCCTCCCCGTGCATCGTAACACTGCGAAGTCCAAACCTCTTTTTGAATTTTTCGAACCAGCCCTTGCTGGCAACAAAACCACAATTTTCTTCACTTGAAGCACTGGTACTAGGCTGTGGTTCATCTTCGTTGTAGTCGGCATCACCGCCACCTTCATTCAACTCTCCTTCAGGAATGAGGCTATCATACAGCGCTTTGGCTTTCATGTTTGTGTCGAGACTGACCTTCTTTTCCCGACAGTTCGATACCCACACTGTTAGTGCATTTTCCATTTTTACAATCGTCTTGTTGCGAGGAGTCACGACTCGCTTAGTGTCCCTGGAATACGACATTGAGGCGGTCTTTCGGATTTTCGCCTCGTCTTTTTTTATGTAAGGAACGGTTGATCCGTTTAGTCCGTAATGGCGTGCAACAGACACGTAGCTGTGGCCAACTTTAAGCATGTCCTGTAATTGCACTTTCTCTTGCACTGTCATCATTTTTCTTTTCTTCTTGGGTTCGATAGAGGATTGAGCGGGCGGAGGACGGTTTGGAGCCGTTTTCCTTCGCTAGCAGCAAGGTTAAACATCTCGGCCAATCAGCTTGCGATATTCCCGAGTGATGCTTGCCAGCGAATCAGAGCGGTGGAATATGAGTTGGGCGGGCTCTCCTTGCCTTCTGTTAGGGAACGGGCAGATTTTACATCATATTTTTGCCATTATTTTAATTTTTTATGCATTTATATATATACATTTTTTTGACTGAAAAAAAAATCCGCGAGACTGAAACCGCGAAATTCGAAGCGCGAAGTAGCAAGGGATCAGACCCCCAATTTTTCCAAATTTTAAAATTGTCCGATTTGCACGTGTGATACATCATTGGAAACCTTAAAATGTCAATTTTCTGGGGGGGCAAAAAAATTGAACAGGAGGGCATTTAAAAAAAAAAAACAAATATTTTTTTTTAAACAGCAAAACCCTAACTGGACGTGAGAGCACTGTAAAGTGAAAATTTTTACTGCACTGAGGCCCAGAAATGCTTGTCTCAAATGTTATACATTTGTCAATATAGTTAATGTGCACTTTGGACTTTTGTTATTGTTGTTCATTAACCTATGTTAGGCTATTTCTTTATTTCCCTATAATATATATATATTTTTTTAAATCAATGTTTGCGTTATCTTCAAAATATATTCCATTTCACTGTGCATAATGTAAGTCATTTGTACTTATTTTTGTTAATGTATGTTACTTTTTTTGTACATCACTGAAATTTTTTTTTTTTTTTTTTTTTTTTATGAAAATCAGTTTCTCAAGTGCGCCTTACAGTGCAGTTACTGTACCGTAAGTGTAATGCGGCAGCCTAATGCATGTGTAAAACCTGTTGTGTTTTATTTTGTGTTATACGTATAACTGGCAAAAGCTGTTTTTTTTTGCATTTCTGTGGTTTTAGGAGGTTTGACAACCCCAAACCCCACCGGAAAAAAAAAAAAAAATTCTGGCTCCGTAGTGACCTTTATGTCGGGGAAATTTAGTCACTTTCAACCCTGCATATTTAGTAGGCCCGTCACAATACACTGGTTTAACAACACTCCAATCAAATTCAGTAATTCAAATATTTTAACATCAAAATTGTCAAAAATATCCTTATTACATTGTATTTTTTGATTGCTTCTGGTGAATTGTAACTGACTGTGTTCATAAATGTGTACTCCACATAATACCATTAAATTAAAATCACTAATCAAAGGCCCTTGAATTGAATCGAGTCATGGCTTTGTAACTCAAATCTTTAATGTTTAAAAATATTGTACTTTTTTTTTTTTTTTGCTAGGCCATTGGCCGATTACATTGACATGGCTTCACAGGATAGTTGAAATCTAATTGGACAAAAAAAAAAAAAAATAAATAAATCTATCAGTACTTCCATATAACTGCAATCTAAAATTAAAATGATAGAGTAGGGAAAAGATCATTCATTCATTTATTCACCTTCCGTGCTGCTTATCCTCAAAAGGCTCGCGGGGATGCTGGAGCCAATACAAATACTGTATATTCATGTTTTTCAATAGTCCCTCAAAATGTGAAAAGGCTGAGAAATTCACTATGTAGTTCTAAATTGTAGATAATGGGCTATATTTCCATGACTAGGGCAAGTCCACTTTTGTGGCCGTGAACCTAGCCAAGCAAAGCTGCTCCTCTCTTCCCCTTTCAAATTGGCACATTCACACATCTCTGTGGAAAACATGCACCGCGGGATCTGCTCTAATCACGTCTCTTGGGAAACGACAATACGAGTAACATCATTTAATGAGCGAGTGATAACCGCTGGCGACTTAAATATGTATGTCAGCAGACCTCATGTATTTATCCTCAAAGTAAAGAAAAAGATGTACTGCACACTGAGAGAAGCAAGGTCGACCCGCAGGTAGGTAGGTGTTTTTCACCAGGCAGTACAGTTAAGCTCGGCGCCATCATGTGACCTGAGTCTTTAAATATCTTTTTTTCTTCTTCACCATACCCTTTCACATCCAGAAATCCTATCGACAATGTGTCAAAACCCTAGCCAGTCCATCTTTATCCACATTTCTAGGAAAGAGTAAACCAAGGAGAAAAGTGGAATAAGTAGACAATGGATGCATGCAGACAGATGGAGGGAACTGAATACGACTGAAATGGGCAGATGGTGGATAAGATAAACATTTAGAAACAAAGTTTTGAAACAATGCTGATGAAAAAGGCACAGACACAAAATAGAGGGGATTCCTGCTTGTAGTACAGTGGTGCAAATAAGTATTTAGTCAACCACCAATTGTGCAAGTTCTCCTACTTGAAAAGATTAGAGAGGCCTGTAATTGTCAACATGGGTAAACCTCAACCATGAGAGACAAAATGTGGGAAAAAAACTCAGAAAATCACATTGTTTGATTTTTAAAGAATATATTTCCAAATTAGAGTGGAAAATAAATATTCTGTCACCTACAAACAAGAACATTTCTGGCTGTCAAAGAGATATAACTTCTTCTAACGAGGTCTAACGAGGCTCCACTCGTTACCAGTATTAATGGCACCTGTTTTAACTCATTATCGGTATAAAAGACACCTGTCTACAACCTCAGTCAGTCACACTCAAAACTCCACTATGGCCAAGACCAAAGAGCTGTCGAAGGACACCAGAGACAAAATTGTAGACCTGCACCAGGCTGGGAAGACTAAATCTGCAATAGGTAAAACACTTGCTGTAATGAAATCAACTGCGGGAGCAATTATTAGAAAATGGAAGACATACAAGACCACTGATAATCTCCCTCGACCTGGGGCTCCATGCAGGATCTCACACCGTGGCGTCAAAATGGATAACAAGAACGGTGAGCAAAAATCCCAGAACCACACGGGGGGACCTAGTGAATGACCTACAGAGAGCTAGGACCACAGTAACAAAGGATACTATCAGTTTTTATTATTGTTATTGGAAATTTATTATTATTATTTATTAGTAGTTATTGGAAACAATGCGTCGCCAGGGACTCAAATCCTGCACTTCCAGACGTGTCCCCCTGCTAAAGGAAGTACACATACAGGCCCATCTGCGGTTCGCTAGAGAGCATTTGGATGATCCAGAAAAGGACTGGGAGAATGTGTTATGGTCAGATGAAACCAAAATAGAACTTTTTGGTAGAAACACCGGTTCTCATGTTTGGAGAAGAAAGAATACTGAATTGTATCCGAAGAACATCATACCCACTGTGAAGCATGGGGGTGGAAACATCATGCTTTGGGGCTGTTTTTCTGCAAAGGGACCAGGACGACTGATCTGTGTAAAGGAAAGAATGAATGGGGCCATGTATCGAGAGATTTTGAGTGAAAATCTCCTTCCATCAGCAAGGGCATTTAAGATGAAACGTGGCTGGGTTTTTCAGCATGACAATGATCCCAAACACACAGCCAGGGCAACAAAGGAGTGGCTTTGTAAGAAGCATTTCAAGGTCCTGGAGTGGCCTAGCCAGTCTCCAGATCTCAATCCCATAGAAAATCATTGGAGGGAGTTGAATGTCCGTGTTGCCCAACGACAGCCCCAAAACATCACTGCTGTAGAGGAGATCTGCATGGAGGAATGGGAAAGCTTGTGAAGAGTTACAGAAAACGTTTGGCCTCCGTTATTGACAACAAAGGGTACATAACAAAGTATTGAGATAAACTTTTGGTATTGACCAAATACTTATTTTCCACCATGATTTGCAAATAAATTCTTTAAAAATCAAACAATGTGATTTTCTGTTTTTTTTTTCCACATTCTGTCTCTCATGGTTGAGGTTTACCCATGTTGACAATTACAGGCCTCTCTAATATTTTCAAGTGGGAGAACTTGCACAATTGGTGGTTGACTAAATACTTATTTGCCCCAGTGTATGTATTTACTAAGGGGTGTACTCACTTTTGTTGCCAGGGGTTTAGATACTAATGCCATATTTTGAGTTATTTTTGAGGGGAAAATAAATTAACTCTATCATATAAGCTGCACATAGACTACTTTTCATTGTGTCAAAGTGTCATTTTGTCAGTGTTGTCCCATGAAAAGATATAGGTAAATATCTGAAGAAATACGAGGGGTGTGCTCAATTTTGTGATTCACTGTAGATGCTGGCATCTCTGAAACAATAAGCCAAAAGGATTAAAGACGATGTTGATGTGGTCTATATTTTCTTTTAATAAATATGGCTTATCTTCTTTCAACCAAAAAAACAAAACATGAATAATGATAGGACAGCAATGTGGGATTTTGTGGATGTGGAGACAAAAAGAGACAAAGACAAAGAAGAGAAAAGTGCTTAGGATCCCGAGGCTCTCCCCACAGCCTAAGAGGACGATGGCATGAAAGATGGGGTGTTTATCTTTAGAGCCGCGAACATGAGCGGGAAAATGTGATGGAAGAGCAATTTTACTCTTTGAAACAGTTGGAGAGTGGTCATAGGTCAAGCAATTTTTAGACATGTACAACACGACTGATGAAATATAAGACACAATTGTACTGACCGGAATGTATTGATATTTACCCTTTAGAAATGGATTTATCGCCACAATACAGGGCAGCAAGATGGATTTTAGCCTTTATACTGTAGATTTATATGGCACAGTTTTTACTTAGAGAGATAACTGAATGAGAGCACTGAAAAAGCATTGCCCTCCTTCGTAGTTCATAAAATGTCCTTCATTTTAAAGTGATAAACTGATGAGCAAAAATTCTCTTACAAGATTTTCTGGTAAAGCGTAAAATTAACGGTGCCATCCATCAAAACAAGTAGTCCAGGTCCTGAAGTCACAAAGCTGCCCCAACCATCACACTACCACCACATCTGATTGTTGGAATGCTATTTTCCCCCCCTGAAATGCTATTGCATTTACTGTACACTACATGATGAGACGCACACCTTCTAGAATGTTCAAATATTATGTTGTTAATCTGTAGAATATTCCTTCAAAATTATTAGGAAATCATTCAGAAGCCAAATAAATTATTTTATATACTTAGTTCTATTTACAGGGTTTCACTATATTCTACACATTAAGCTGAGGTCCTTTTGTTTTAGATGTTAGAGCTAGTCGCCGGGTTACGACTTACGTAATTTCGACTATACAATGGTGAAGTCTCGTCCGCCATTCTGTCTCCAGTCCTGTTTTTTTGTTGTTGTTATTGCGTGAACAGTACCTAGTTCTTGCCATCCCTCTTCCCCCAGCAGCGTCGCTGCCATTCTGCTGTTCCTGACGGCATCAGGTCCCACCGGTCTCCGGTTCTCATGTATCTGCCCGTGAAGTGCCCTTTTCGGATTGGGAGAGTCATGAAACCCGCCCCAATTTCTGGTTCTTCCCTGGCCACTGACAATGCGCCTTTTTCGGACTTCTCACTTCCTTGTTCCCATGCTGCTGCTTCTCCCCCGGCGCAGACTCCTCTTGCGAGTCCTGATCCATTTTTTTTTTAGTTTGGACGGCGGGCTCGCGTTAAGAAAGGCAACCTGCGCGGACATGATATTCACACTCTCTCGCCTCCCTACTCTTTCCACAGCACACTTTTTTCTCAGCAAAGTGACTCACTCGCAAAATTTTTTTTTTTTTTTAAAGCCTGAATAGTCATTTAATATAACGTAATAAGTATTTTTTACTTGATCTTAGTTTTTGGACACTTATCTTGTATTTAGAGGTACTTATAGGGTTAATTCAGACTTACACGGAAATTTCGGGTTACATCGCCAGCCTAGGAATGGAACTTGTTCGTAACCCGGGGACTACCTGTATAAACTGGAAATGGGAATTTCAGTCGTTTGAGTTTTATTCTGCGTGTTTATTGCATATTTCATATGTTAGCTAGTTAATGTGATATCCCTCTGCTTAACATTATACTGACCGATAAACCTTTTTTAAAAACTGATAGTCTTTTTTTTTTTTTTTTTTTTTTTAATGAACTACATAAGTAATAATAATAAGTGATATAATAATACGTGATATAGATTCGGTTTTGATAGCAAGGTACCGATCACAGTTACAATTCTTTTTCTGGTATCTCATGGAACTATACAATCTGGTCGAAAAATCCAAGATGTACAGTGGAATCTCAGCCTAAAGAATCTATAAGATCATACATAGAATAATAGAATGTAATGCACAACCCAGACAAAAAATTTTCGTTCCAGCCCACCTTCACCGCTGTGTAAAAGTGATTAACTCTTTTAACGTTTGAGGTGAAAAAACTGAAGCTGGTCAAATTTAAACTGTGATTGTTTTTATTTTTTTAATGATTCAATCCCATGATATTCCAAGCCAATGATTCTGTAGATACTTTTTGTTTTGCATAATTAGTGAGAAAATGGCAGAAGAGCACAGCTAGTCTGAAAACATATTTTCCGGTGTTATTGACATAAACTCCATGGCCAAATCCTCAGCAGGATGAAAACATCCCGAAGGCAACCGTAGGAAATGAGGCAGCAAGTGAGGAGATGCGGCAACCATTAGGAGCCTGCATGCAGTTCATTTCACAGAAAGCTTTAAATTTTCATTCTTATTGTGTTGCACATTTTAAAAGTCTGCCGTGCTTGAGACTGGTGCTGATGCGCTGCCTCATTATATTGTGAGGGAGACAGATGGACAGGTGAGGAGAGGGAGACCTCGTGGCCTCTCACGCTCACTCAACAGATGTCCGAAATCTCCTCGGGGGCTGAGATAAATTATTCCCTCGCGAACATTATTTTTCAGTCTCTTGTCCTTTTTTTCCTTTGATCTGATGAATTTGCTAACTTACTCTTTGCACAGTCCTCTTGTACCCCCAGCACATGAATGCTGCTCACATTTCTTCCTCTTGACAGGCGAACAAACTTCGCACAAAGACTCTGAAGAACACACTAAACCCAGTGTGGAATGAGGAACTGGTGTATCATGGAATAACAGCGGCTGACATGACCACCAAAACACTCAGGTAGGACTCTCAGCTTGAAATGTAGTAATGTATACAGAGTAGAGTCGCCATTTCCAAAACACTAAAAAAAGAGGGCACTTTGTTTCATTTAGTGAGGAAAGAAAAATCTCAATATCCAGTGCCGGCATACTCCCCACAACAATACATTTTTTTCCATAACAATGGCATCATAATACAGTGAGGCTAAGGTTATGTTCACACTGCAGGTAATTCAGATTTTTTTTGTTTTTGTTGCCCATATTTTCATGCAGTATGAATAGCCCAATTCCACATTTTTAATACCCGACCTGGGTTCATTTGTATGCAGATAAGAATTGAATGTCGATCCAACGCCTCTGCTGTATGAACGCACATCTACATGAATGCAACTCGTACGTTATCAACAAGTGATACACAGTACATCACTTCGTTCAACAAAACAAACAACAGATGCAAATGAGTGAAGGCAGATGAAAGTGCAGAAAATACATTTTTCTTCTAGATACTGAAACGATTGTTTTTTTTTAAACATAAAATCCCCCAAATTTGAATCAAAAGAGTGATTGCCGAAATCTCTACTTCTATAAACACTGCGTGACATGTTACAGTGCTCATGAGCAGAGGCGTAGCAAGGGTCCCCCGGGGCCCCAGGCAACAAGCAACATGGGGCCCTTCGAGCGTGTGCTAGTAAGGGGGACAGTTGGACTTGGAGCAATAGCATATTTAATAAAAGTCTAATAACGGCTCGCTCTCATAGAGCGCTTTTTAGGACACTCAAAGTGCCCCCCCCCCCCCCCCCCCCCCCATTGCATTATTGGGACGTAGGACAGTAACAGGACTGGTTGCTATGGGAACGTACGTATACCCAAGGAACCTTGCTAAAAGGAGTATTAAAATTGCTAATAAAAATCATTTAGGATCATTTTAGATGCATATATGTTATATTTTTCATATAGAGTATTCGACGAGGAATACGATAGACGCATTAATAGACTTTTTTTGGAAAAATCACCATTTCTTTAAGTAGTCACATGAATAATGAGATGGCCTATGAAACTCAACGTAAAACAACTTGGCAAGAACCTTTCAGAGAGTACTTGGTGAGTCACTTGATAAACAATCATGTGGTATCAATAGCTGATTGGACTTTTTTAAACATGTATGATCTACGTGACATGGTTAGTGCTGATTAGGATTGATAACAGAATCATTAGATAATCTACCAAATGATTCCATGGGACTGAAACACTCCCTACACTTGTCACTGCAACAGTGCAGTAAAGATGCGTGTGCCTAATCTGTTGGCTCTCTGGGGGCACCTTCTGGCTAGGGGCCCTAGGCAATTGCCTGGTTTGCCTAATGGGACGCGACGCCTCTGCTCATGAGTGTCCATCATGGGTGGCTGGGTCTTCAGATTAAAAGTTGCGTATGTTTTTGCAATATGAATGGTTACACAAACACCCCCCAAAAACAGAAGGAAATTAACAAAACAAAAAAAACTGAATCCAGCATCACACCCTGCAGTTTTAACGTAGTAGATTTTCATCACAAGACAATTTATCTATGATATACAATATCGCGATGTCCGCCAATGTGTAAAAAAAAAGGAAAAAAAAGGAGTTAAATGGGCAAAATAAAATCTTTATGACAGTAAAAAAAAAAAAAAATATATATATATATATATATATATATATATATATATGGTGGAAAACACAGACAAGACTGAAAAAGCAGTTTCTGCTCTTGCACCCCTCTTTAAAATAAACTGCTGTACTTTAAGCCAAAAGAACTGTTTTGTTTGATAGAACAATATGTCTATATGCTGCCATAGCAGAATCATGGCGCATTAAGCCCCCGAACTATTTTGAATTTGTCTGTTTTACCCTGAAAACCCCCGTTTACAGACGTCGCGCAACCGCTTTTGTATCAACCCAGCCATAAAATGAAAGTCATTAATTATATTTATAATTCAAAATGTCTGTCGTTTTTAGCTTAGAGTCATTAATTGATCTCCACATAATTAGTCTCATATTTTGTTTAAAAAAAAAAAAAAACTTTAAAAAATGATTCACTCACATATTTTAAAATTTTAAACAAATTATGTCACAATGAAAAAAATGGCGTCTGTAAAAGGCACAGATAATTTACCTTATAACTATCGCTTAATTGAATTTTTTATGTTTCTGTCGCATTTTTTCCGACATGTTAGATGAAAAATAATCGATCCAAGCAAAGAAAAATTGAAAAAAAAAAAAACGTTTAAAAAGGTAAATATATGAAAAAGAAAATCTTGACCACTCTTTGATGTCTGCTATTTCTGCATCGCGCCCCTTGTTATATTATCAAGTTTCACCCATAAAATCCCCCCCAAAAATCCAGCTGTGGCCATTCACAGCTGTATCTTGACACTCAATGATACATGCTACATGGAGTTTTTGGATCGAAACAAGTTAAAAACGCGATAATATCTCGTTAAAGTCATGGCGTCTGTAATTCTGCTCTCGCGTGCTCTCATCTCCAGATAGGGTTTTGCTGCCATATATACTGTATATATATACTGTATACGTATATATGTATAGCTTAATCAATTAGTCTGATAAATGTCGCTTTTTTCAATTACCTTAACAATCTCACTTGAAGTTGACTTAGACATGTTGTTCGTAAGTAACAATGAAGACAGAATGGATGTTTAGCTCCTTTAAAAATATATAATATTTTATTACAGCTCCTAACTTAACTGTAGTTTACATCTGTACTGTTTTACAACTTTTTTTAACAAGTTTTTTTAATAAAGGTTCTGGGTATAAAACATAAACAGAATTTCTCAGTACAAAAGTTAGACAAAGGTCCTGCTCATTCAAAAAAAAAAAAAAAAAAAAAAAGTGCAGCTGATTGACATTTTTTTTCTTGTTTGCAAAGCACTGATATAAATTATATATATGGATTTATGAACAACTGTTAAGTTGTTCATAAATACAATCCAAATCCAATTTCAAAGCACACTCTCGTTTGACAATTTACAGTTTGAATGGGACTTTGAGTGACTTTGAGTTGTCATATGAATTGTTATGTGTGTGGTTTCTTTATAAAAACAAATGAGACAACTTTACGATCTAACAATAACTCACGTGCTAATAAGCTTCTCCAAAACACAATCCAAACAGACACTTAAGACACTGATTAGCATAATCGCTAACTAACTTAACGCGCCGTGCTAAGTAGTAACATCTCATCAACAAAGAATACAAACAATACAAGGGGCCGTTTACATGGCGACTCTCCGGGAATACGAAAAATTTCAAATTTGCATTTGCGTCTCCATTCGAAAAATGTCGCATATCCGCATGAAAACGATGTAGTATTCATGGAAGGCCCTAGGGGGCAGTGCAGATTTACAGGGCGACAGAGAATGATGCACTTTGACCCCACCAAGCTCCCTCAGCCCGGAAAAAAATATTCCCGCCCACTCGAAGCAATGGCATTTTTATTTAGTTCAAAAAGGCACAAAAATTGACACATTCAAAATATTTTATTTAAAAATATTATTAAAACAGTAAATTAAAGCCGACATTCCGCCATATTTGCTGTTTTTAATGTTTAGTAGCACCGCTGCGCACGCCCAATGTGATGTGTACGAGTGCTGACGTTAACGGCGCGGTCTCGCGCCGCGGAAGCCTTTGATATGCATGCCGAGGAAGCCCCCCTCAATCCCCCGCAATCAGACTCTTCCACTTTGGAGGCAGGATTCATAATTTTTCGTCTTCGCCTTCAGTCTTTGCCGACATCATATGCACGCGAGGCGAGTCCGCTACTCAGTCATTGCGTCTTTGTGTCGCAGAGTCGCCATGTAAACTGCCCCTAAAAGAGGTTTCATTTATTCACCTCTGATGGAGACATAGTGGATCTAACACCACACACGACTCAAGACAATCTAACTCTCATGTAAATATTATTGATTCAGCAACTACACCTGATTGGAGCAGTGAACTCTCTCTCTCTTGCTCTAATCACTGGCACGCATGCAGCCTCACATTATACACAAATAATGCTCATAATGCTCATAGCTGCCGGCATAAATTGATAATCAAATTTGTTGGCAACAACTTTCCTGGTAACAATTTAAAGGTGTAAGTTAAAAAAAAATTGGCGTGGGAGTAATTTTGACAGGGGATTCGTTGTGACGGCACCCCCTGTCGGCTCGCACATATGCGGCAAATTCGCTGCTCAACATGTAGGTGCGCCACTACATATGGCCAACCTAATACAGATTACCTGCAAACTGCCAGGAGCCCAGAGTGCATCCTATGGGCTTTTCTAGGTACTTTATTATTGCAGCCGACTGCCCCACTTTCGCTATTCGTCAGGTGTCAGCTGTGTGGAAATTGTCTCCATACGACGAGGCTGAGGTCAAACGTTGTAATCTTGACCCAAAAACTACAACCCGCTTGTGTTGTCCTGCAAGCTGATTCAGAGACCTTGCGCCAGGGAATGTATACTCTGCTTGAAATGAGTGTCTCAGTGGATTTGTAATAGTGTTGGATGACTTTGTTTATCCTGAGGAAATATAAGACCATTCCACACACACGCTTCATGCATTCGTCTCCACTGAACACACAAATGCAGCCAGTCAGGTGTTTCATGTGTGTGTCCTTCTGTTTGTACGTCAAGGGCAATCAGTAGAAGGAGTGCCCATGTATGGCTCTTCCTCTGATCTAGACAAAAGCACACACACCCAAACAAAGCTTATCTCCTACAGTCAAAGTCACAATTTATCTGGCTTCCTCAAGTGCATCACCATACAGCCACATGAAGCACACACACCAATAACAGCATGAATGGAGATCCCACAAACGAGAGAAATCCCATCTGACCTCTGTCCAAGGACACAGACACAAACAGCATGGTGGTGCTGGCTAGCCAAAGAGAGGGGGAGGAGGAGGCGCATGTCCACTGTCATGCGAGGGGTGAGGAGAGAGAGAAGGGTGGCTCCAGAGATGAACAAAGTGAGCACGCAGGGCGGGGTGCAGTGTGACTGACGATAAGTGACAGATAAGGGCTTGTGGAAGAAGAAACTAAGGATGCTAAACTAAAGGAAGATGACAGGTCAATGGAGGGAATCTGACTCTTGGAAAGTAGTAGGATTGATTAAACTGTGGAATTAGAAATGGAATGGAGATCCAACGCATAAAACAATGAGGACACTGACAGACAGTGAAAAGCGTTCATGGATAAAGAAGAGAGGTGAGCAAAAAGATGGGAAAAAAATGAGAGCTAAAGAGAACAGAGGCCCTTAATCAAACTCTGGCTGGCTGAGTTTGAATGCCAGCCACCAGACCTCAGCCAATGAAGAGACTTTGTTCTCATTCCACACCAAGCAAAGCAGTGTCAAGGAATGGCAAAACAGAGTTATCCATAAAATGTTTGCTCACTGGCTTGTGCTCTGCTGAATTCTACTTGGCTGAGCACGCGACAAGGGGAATGCTGTGCTGTTTGATCCACACGCTACATGAGCCAAACACTCTCCAGGGAACGTCCTGCTGATGTGGAACCCTCACAAGTATTAATGAATCTAACTGCAGAGAACAAGCCCGATTGGAACCAATGACTATCGATATGACATGTGGACACATAAAACTAAAGTAGTTTTATTATATTTTCACAATCAGAAGTTTACTTAATGGCCATTTCTTCACCTCAATAAATTACTCTGTATACCTCTGTTGAATACAGTGATGTTGTTCCACAAAGTAGGAGCAGGTTATAGAAAATTGATTTTTTAATTTATTGTGTATTTTAGTAGTACATAAGTGTAATAGCTTGGTCTCTAGCATGCCTGCCCACCCAAGGGTGAAATTAAATAACCAAGTAAATCTTTCATTATGTGGTTGTTTCTGAGAATGTGTCTGTGAGTGAGCCTTTATGCACTTCTGTTTCAGTGTTCCAAAACTGGGGATTATTAACAAAATCATCAACCCCACACCGGGTTTGTCAGCCAGTGACATTGACAACCCACAGTGGTCAAAGTTCCACAGCCAAAATATCACTTTTAAGTCCAATTTTCTTTTGTTGTGCAAGAAACAGCTCAAGGATGCACTGGGACGCATCATCAGTGATGTATCCTGGGGTCACTGGGTGTTTTGTGTCTCGCAGTATCATACACCCATGCCAAGGCTACCTAGCCGGGGTTGATCAAGCACCGACTTGCGTCCCAGCGGCAGTCCACAGGTCAGCGCTCTTTAATCAGAGTCACCGGGCGGCCTTTTCTGCGGCCTCACTTGCGGATCTAATGGCCCTCTTCTTTGCCACTCCTATGATTCCCAAGCAGCTCAGGACATGCACAGCGAGAGTCCTGCAAAGCCTCTACAGCTGACTTCTATGGGCTCATAGAAGGTCCTCCAGCCTCTCTCCCTACATTCCTCCACCAGTTCCTGGTACTTCGCCCGTTTTCTCTCGTTGGCTTCCTCAATCCCACGGCACCGTTAACACCAGAATGATTAGGTGTTTTGTCGTCTCAGAGGGGATGATCATGTCTGGGCAAAGAGATGTTGTTGTGATGTATTAGTGGAATCTCAGCTGCTTTCCTAGGTCGACCTGCAGCTGCCAGTCAGATGCCGTGTGTACACATTGTTACACACTGGCATGCATGGGGTTTCTCTCCAGTTTAAATGAAGGAAACTGCCTTCTTTGGTATATGCTGGTGCTTGTTGGAGCTGATGGCTGTGACTACACTCTCTGCAATAGCCCTGAGGACCTGGTCATGGCACTACTGATAACGACCTTCAGCCAGGGCCTATGGACAGCAGCTGAGTAGATGTTCCAATGAGCCTCCAACAGAGCAAAGCAGGCAGGAGGGTGTTTCACTCTTTCCACAGACATGGAGCTTCGCTGGGCTTGGCAGGGCGTCGCTTGCACCAGCAAACGCACCCAATGGAAGTCTTCCTGGAGAATGCTCGACCAGGAAATCTTGCGCTGTAGTGCGCTCTCCGATTTTGTCCATGCTCCCTGCTGACGCAGTCCCACTGCCCTGCTCGCTTGCACTTCCTCCACGCCTGCCTGACTTCTTCCTCAGTTTGGTGTCTCTCCCTGCTGCTTTGTCTCAGACGTGACTCTGCCACCTCCACTGCTGTCCCAGCCTTCCACTTCCTCCCTGTCCTCACATTGATGCCGGCTGACGACACCTTGCAGTCCCTGGAGTCCCTGTACTGTAGGGCTTGGAATGACAGTTCCTGAGATTGCAAACCAGAACTGGTGGATCACTTTCCCCCTCCTCAGCAGCATGTATTTTGACTTTGTGGGCTTGAAACTCATTCTTGCCCAGGTCATGAGTTTCTACAGCCCTTGTATGTTCCACCTGCACCCTGGAACCGATGTTGTTGTGACAGTCAGGTCAACCGTATGGGCTCTTAAGGGTGGCTGTCTTACATCTGACTTGGTCAGAGGCCCTCTGCATTCCACCTCAGCTGACTTAACCACCATGTTCATGGCTAAAGTGAAGAGAATAACAGAGATCACTCACTGTGTTCAAAAGGAAAAGGTTAACTTCTTCTACGGAGCACTGGAGCCGGTCACTGCGCTTGTCCTCGATGAGTTGCATTGTAAAACCGAAGGGATTGGGAATGAAGACTGCTTTCTTCCTTGCTCCCTCTCGTCCCCTTCTCCTGTTCCACTCTGCTCTGCAAAGGGTCATAAGCTTCTTCCGCAGGGTGTTTGTCAGCTCTGCTAAAGGTTGCGTCTCCTCATCAGTAGCAGTTTTGTATTGCTTCCTGAGGGGCGAAGCTCTTGACTCAGCTGATGTATCCCGGTGGCTCTACGATTCATTGTGTAGGAAGTGAGCCTGGTCTGTCCTTTTTCTACCTGCCCGAATCGGTTGGAGGCATAGCTGAGGATGATGGTGATCATTGTCTGGAGTCGACTGTCAGCATCTCCTTTTGCTGTTGTTTGGATTATGTTGGACATGTCCTCATCAAACTGCATCCACTAATTCTGCTTGTTGGCTCGAGGCCACTTGATCCGCTGCTGTGGTTTTACTCTGTTGGGATTGGGAGTCTGAGGCAGATGGAGGGACTCGGCTCTGGGGGTTGCCACCTGGCTGGGCTCCTCCTGCGTCTCACCAGGTGCTGGACCTGTGCCTCATTCTCTCGCTCCAAACATTTAATTTGGGCCAAAAGGATTTTCAGGCCATGTTGGTTCTTGCACAGCCTTCCACAAATGCATGTCACAAGCATCGTCTTTTGTTTGCCAGTGCAGTACTTTAAATAGGAGTGGGAACCTCTTGGTACCTCACGATACGATACGATTTGCCATACAAAGCTCACGATAACTATGATCTGACGGTATGGCAATACAACGATTATCGATACATTGGTCAGGAAATCATTCTAGGATTTTCTGAAAAACAAGGTTCTGCTGTGAATTGGAATGAGTTTACCACTAGTAGATGTCCAATCCATTTGAACTGGGAAGGTGGCAGCGAATGAACATTCGTTCATTCGCTGCCATCCCTCCCACTTCAAACCGATTGAACGTCTTTGGCCGTTAGTGGCAGCCAATGCCAGGCAATGAGATAATCTTGGGCCATTTAAGATCATTTACCTATTGATTTTCAGTTAGTTCCTGTTGATTTTGGGGTATTTTATTGGTCACTTCCAGTTTATTTTGAGTTACAGAACAGGACATGACCTGGGAATCACCCAAATGAATATGCAGTGAGTCAAACTCAACAGGAAATGACCTGTAAATGCCCTAAAATGAACAGCAAGTGACCTGTAAATGCCCAGAAAATCGGACCGAATGACTGTCCCAGTCTAAATGGATTGGGTGTCAAGCACCGTCAATGGCAGCCTTAGAGTTAACTGAGACACCCAATATGGTGTAAGATTTTGGTAGGAACTTGATGGTTCCTTTTTTCTTTTTTAAAAACAAACATTGACACCTTTTCAAACTATATATTGATTCTCGACAGGAGCATATTGATAACCTATTGTGATACAAAGTATCACAATATATCACCATTTCGATATTTTGTCACATCCCTAACTTTAAGCACATAAACTTTACCAGAATATCTTGGGTGTGTTTTTATAACGTGAGTGCAAACACCTGCGGAAAACCTCAACAACCAGAGTGACAACATGCAAACTCCACAAAGGAAGGCTGGAACTGTTGAATTTTGTTAGTTTGAGTTGCACATTACAAAGTTATTTATGGACAGTTTTGTTGCTATGAATGAAACAAAGGTAGCGTAGTTTATTTCATTACCTGACAGAAACCAGCAAGGATGCAATTAATTCAGGGCCAATTGCTGCTTAAACACATTGTCACAGCAAAGGAGAAAATAAAACAGGAAGAGAGCTTGTATATTGCCCAGATTGGTACTAAGTGAGTGGAGTGAGGTTTTCCAGGCTTGAGAAGTTAACGATACTCCCCTAATGGGTTGTTAATATTAGGCTGCTTGCCCATATTTGTCAACAAGAATCAATGGAGTATTTTATTTCCCCTGGCATGTGAGAAAATGTATACGATTATATTTATGCTGCTCACAACTTCAGGTCCTGCTGATTTTTGTTAATACAGGAAAATTAATGCTGATTTCCAAAGAGAATTGTAGGAAATGATTTTCTTGGCATTCATATACTGTCCTGCATGCAATGTCAAAATTCATTCAACTGAAAATTAAATATAAGTTTCCATATGTGCAGTATCTGCTTTAACAAGCCCAGCATTACAATGATATAAAATGAAATTTCCCAGTGGTTTTAAGCATGAACAAGCAGAATAAACTAATTAATGTCCTCAGTGAAGACTTCACGGCTGGCCTCCTACCAGTTTTAATCCTTTAATTGATGCAGGAGGGCTGCCTGAGGTGCTCAGGTCTTGATTGAAAAGTCAGACCGAGTGACAGAGATGGAATTAATCTCCCCCCCAATGACTGCGAGTCTGTTTTTAGGACCTGAAGACATCATCAACATGTTTGTGTTTATTTCCCATTAAAGTAACTCAGTTCAAATGTGATTTTTGTTTTAATGTTCTGCTTTGGCATTTAAGATTACACACAGTGACATTTTTATGAAGGTATTTTTGTGAAAACATAATTTCCAAATCAGATCCAAACGCTAGTCAATCCCCATCACTCACTGCTGTTTGCCTCTGCACTGAGGCATCTATGAAATGACTTCGACAGCTGTGACAGTCATAATGTAGAGTTGAAATAGTTCCCCTCACAGCCATTTCTTTGCATCTCATTGCGCAAGAAAATGGCTGTGAAATGCACATTCATGCATACTGCTGGTGAATTATGGGGCTCTTTTTTGGGGGGGATTTCATCTCTAAAATGGCCATCAGGCTGCCGTTTAACAGAGAAGAGATGTGAATTTGCTTTGATGAAGACATCACACGTGTTTTGAGTGTGGGTGTGTGTGTGTTTCCCTTGCTGTCTTTCCTCAGTGTCTTCTATCTTTCTATCTCTACGTCAGACTTTTTAATAGACTTGTACAGTCCTCTGCCATGGTGAGATAAAGACAAATGTAATACATGATTTAGTACTGGATGCAGACCAAGGATGAAATTGGCTGCTAGATGCCTTAGGTGAGACATGCAGTCAGGTGCAGATGGGGTCTGGGGGATTTGTTTCTTTTTTCATCATCAGAAGTTAGATTCTTGACATTTTTGGCAAGTTTAAAGCTTTGGATTCCTTGGCGTGTTGAGGATGTTGCTGAGGGACCGCATAATTGTTGATTGGCTCTTTCCAAGCCTTGAAAGACAGATGCAAAGGGAAAAGGAATAGAAATCAGATTTTGACTATTTTAATTTATTGGCAAAGCCTGAAACTACAACTACTACTGCTGCCTCAGAGTTGTCCTTTTCACAGAAACAAGCTACAGTAGGATTCCACTAATGTTTCCCTGTAGGACTACTCTACTTTACTTTTGGCACCATTTCCAGTTGCAGAAAGTTAAAGTTCCCGAAGTTAATGTTCCCAACAGTGACTTGCGGTTAGGTTCATATCGGATGAGGCATAGCTATTTCAGACAGATTTACTGTACAAATATAACAGTTTATATCCGCATACGCTTCACACACATACTGGAACATAAGCAATGTTATTTTCAAAGGAAGAGTATTAGCCATTAAAATTTATTTATATTTTAAAAGGCGACTCATTTAAGTCCTAAGTGTAGTGAAGTGATGTATTCATTTACATACTTCAATATTTTAAACACAAAAACATTCAACGCAAGAATGACAACCATTCTAGTTTAAAATGTTTTTAATTTGAATTCTGTAATATTTGCTTCATAGTTGGATTTCATTTTAGTTTCAAGGAAAAATGTTGTACAGTAGTACCTCGACATACGATCGCTTCGACGTCTTTTCGACATCCGACGTAAAATTTGACTCGCCATTTGTTTCTACATTCGATGACATGCTCTATATACGACGATCTATGACAGCACCGCAGTTTCTTTGTTTTCTCGCAAGACGGACGCATGGCAGATTTTTTTGCGAGAGGAATCAACATGGGTTCCATCAATGCTGGTGCAAGTGGTGAAAAAAAGTTAATGCTTACCGTTAACAATGACATGAAGATAGATAAGATAGAAAAATATGAGCGTTGGGTGCACATCCGTGATATGGCTCGCTCAACAGTACAGCCGTAGACAGTCTATAGCGGTCCTCCTCAGTTCGCCAGTCTTTACAAGTTAAGGTCGCAATTATTATTGTGGTAACATCGCCAAAGAAATCGCCAGCTTCGTCAGGTTTCTAATCATTTATTCCATCAACTCGCACAGCAAGTAAACAAGGTGACAAGGTGAAACTGAAACTAAAAAGGCTCACTCTATCAAGACAGCCACGCGATGCATTCAGGTAAACCACGCAAACACATTCGCCAATTTAGAATCCGGTTTGTTACATTATTACAGGTGTTATTATTATTATTGCTATTATTATTCTGATTTTTATTCATGAAGTATTTGTTTTGCTCTTTTTAATTGATACAGTGGTACCTCTACATACGATCGCTTCGACACACGAACTTTTCGACATCCGATGTAAAATTTGACTCGCCATTTGTTTCTACATCCGACGACATGCTCGAAATACGACGACAATGGCAGCACCGCAGACGAATGCATGGCGGATTTTCTTGTGTGACAAATCAACACAGGTTTCAGAAAAGGTTGGTACAGGTGGTGAAACAAGGAAAAAGTTGACGCTTACCTTCTAAATGAAGATGCAAATGACAGAAAAATATGAGCGTAGGGTGGGCATCTGTGAAATGGCTCAACAATACATCTCCACGGTCCTCCTCCGACCATCGTTCGCCAGTCTTTATAAGTTAAGCTGACAATTCTTATTGTGGTAACATCTCCAGAGAAATCGCCAGCTTCGCCACGTTTTCATCATTTCTTTCACAACTTATTCAACACAAAACGCCTGCTGTCTGCCGCAATTGACGATGTTCTCAAGAAAGCATTGAAAGCGAAAGTAAACTTTCACCCGCTCCCCTCCCTCTTTGTCACGTCAGCGCCGCGGTGCCTTCAGGTACAGAAAAAAACGTCCGCCTTATTAGAACCCGTTTCGTTACACTATTACAGGAATTATTATTATTATTATATTATTAATCCGATTTTTATTTATTATTTATTTGTTTTGCTATATGTAATTGCCATTTGTAATAGTACCAGCAGTATTTTTTAAGGATTTAGTGCAGGTTTTTGGGCTGTGGAACGAATTAATGGAATTATAATGTATTCCTATGGGAAAATCCTGCTCGACATACGACCATTTCGACTTACAAACAAGCTCCTGGAACGGATTAACTTCGTATGTAGAGGTACCACTGTATTTGCAATCGTAACGTCAATATTTATTGTTATTGTGTATGTTTTCGGGCTGTGGAATGAATTAACGGAATTATAATGTATTCTTATGGAAAAAACCTGCTCGACATATGGCCATTTCGACTTACAAACAAGGTCCTGAAACAAATTTACTTCGTATGTAGAGGTACCACTGCATTGATATTTGATAACTATGTATTAAAGATCAGCTGAAGAGCTTTTTGGATTTCAGTTTAATTTTATGAATATAAACTTTGAACGAGTTCGTCAAAACAACGATGTCATTTTTAAGGCGTAACTGCGAGTATAATTTGCGTTCTTTTAGTTTTTTTTCACTCCGTTAATAGTCCCTTCCTAAACCCGGAAGTGTGATGTAACTACCAGAAGGGAACAGAAGACATGGCGGACTTTATCAACAGCAAGCATAGCAGCAGCAGCAGCGATATCAGTGCTATTTCCACCGAAAGTAGCCATTCAGGATTGCTCTTTCGCGACGCTAACGATGGCAAGGGCTCCCAGGAAAGATGATCTACAATTCATCCCTGCATGTTTGAACCTGAGGCGTCAGATGACGATTTACTCGGCATAGCAGACGTTGGTGATGAGGCCGATTGACAGCTCAACAAGAAAGCCCGCCCATCTCATCAGACCATAGGACATGGTTCCAGTAATCCATGTGCTGTTGACATGTCTTCAGCAAACTGTTTGCTGGCTTTCTTGTGTACCGTCTTCAGAAGAGGCTTCCTCCTGGGGTGACAGCCATGCACACCAATTTGATGATGAGTGTGGCGTATGGTATGAGCACTAACAGGCTGACCCCCCACCTCTTCAATCTCTGCAGCTTTGCTGACAGCACTCCTGTAACGAGTCACATGACATTTTGGAGGGAAAATGACAAGCAGTACTCAATTTGGATATTTAGGGATGTACGTAGTTCCCCTGCGGTGTACTCACTTTTGTTGCCATTTAATATTAATGGCTATATTTTGAGTTATTTTGAGGGGGAAATAAATTAACTCTATTATATAAGCTGCACACAGACTACTTTTCATTGTTTCAAAGTGTCATTTTGTCAGTGTTGTCTCAGGAAAAGATATACTTAAATATCTGCAGAAATGTGAGGGGTGTACTCACTTTTGTGATACATTGTAATACAATTTAACCGGGTAAAAGGCTCAAGAACGAAATCCAAAAAGCTCTTCAGATGCCCTTTAAACAGCAATCTTTTACTTTTCTCCTTTCAGGTTTGAGTTTCTCTTAGTAGAAATTACTTTCAGAAAGTCTACCTTCATCAATCGTACGCCGAACGAACGTTTTAAAGCTTTTTTAATGATAGGGATTATCTTTGTTCGTATGCTGTTGCTACTTGCACCCTCTGTTGTAATGCAGTAATTTTAGCGTTGATTGGCGTAAGTTAACTGTGCTACCTTCTTTTTTTCTTTTTTCGGAACATCGCACAGTCTGTGTTGAGGCTGGCTACTCGCCACACTTTCTATTTCACCCTTGTAGCCTATTTGTGTTTGAGCAGATATGCAAATTCTGCAATTTTAAATGATAAAAATGGACTTTATTAGATTTTCATGGAGCATCTGTTTGGCTTTTAGAAGGAAAATGTGGGCGCGAGGAGGCGAGGTTTTTCATGGAGGCTTTTTGCCCGGAACAAGTGTGACATTTCACCACAACCTTCATCTTATCACCGTCCCATACTACACACATGTGATGGAGGGCATATACATCACCAGACAGCCGGGATAATGAGTCAGAGTTATTCTGGGGCTTATGGAGTTACACTGCCAAAAAGGGGACAGGAAGAGTTGAAGGGGGAAGGTTGTGTTTGTTTATGTGATCTGAAAAAAATTTGAAAGAGTCACCACCAGCTGCATGGAAAGGAATGTTTGGTGAATTAAAGGCTTACTTGAATAGCAAAGATTTTACTGTTCATTCTGAACGGACATGGATGTTAGCCTGACATTAACCTCAGTTGGCTACAGTATCATGAAGGTTGTTGTTTTTTTGTTTTTTTTGGTGTGTGTTTGTTTTATGAATAAATGGATACAGTGGGGCAAATAAGTATTTAGTCAACCACTAATTGTGCAAGTTCTCCCACTTGAAAATATTAGAAAGACCTGTAATTGTCAACATGGGTAAACGTCAACCATGAGAGACAGAATGTGGAAAACAAACAGAAAATCACATTGTTTGATTTTTAAAGAATTTATTTGCAAATCCTGGTGGAAAATAAGTATTTGGTCAATACCAAAAGTTCATCTCAATACTTTGTTATGTACCCTTTGTTGGCAATAACAGAAGCCAAACGTTTTCTGTAACTCTTCAGAAGCTTTTCACACACTGGTGCTGGTATTTTGGCCCATTCCTCCATGCAGATCTCCTCTAGAGCAGTGATGTTTTGGGGCTGTCGCTCGGCAACACGGACTTTCAACTCCCTCCACAGATTATCTATGGGGTTGAGATCTGGAGACTGGCTAGGCCCCTCCAGGACCTTGAAATGCTTCTTATGAAGCCACTCCTTTGTTGCCCTGGCTGTGTGTTTGGGATCATTGTCATGCTGAAAGACCCAGCCTTGTCTCATCTTCAATGCCCTTGCTGATGGAAGGGGATTTTCACTCAAAATCTCTCGATACATGGCCCCATTCATTCTTTCCTTTACATAGATCAGTCGTCCTGGTCCCTTTGCAGAAAAACAGCCCCAAAGCGTGATGTTTCCACCCCCATGCTTCACAGTGGGTATGGTGTTCTTCGGATGCAATTCAGTATTCTTTCTCCTCCAAACACGAGAACCCGTGTATCTACCAAAAAGTTCTATTTTACTTTCATCTGACCATAACACATTCTCCCAGTGCTCTTCTGGATCATCCAAATGCTCTCTAGCGAACTGCAGACAGGCCTGGACGTGTACTTTCTTCAGCAGGGGTACACGTCTGACAGTGCAGGATTTGAGTCCCTGGCGGCGCATTGTGTTACTGATAGTAGCCTTTGTTACTGTGGTCCCAGCTCTCTGTCGGTCATTCACTAGGTCCCCCCGTGTGGTTCTGGGATTTTTGCTCACCGTTCTTGTTATCATTTGACGCCACGGGGTGAGATCTTGCATGGACCCCCAGATAAAGCGAGATTATCAGTGATCTTGTATGTCTTCCATTTTCTAATAATTGCTCCCACAGTTGATTTCTTTACACCAAGCGTTTTACCTATTGCAGATTCAGTCTTCCCAGCCAGGTGCAGGTCTACAATTTTGTCTGGGGTGTCCTTCGACAGCTCTTTGGTCTTGGTCATAGTGGAGTTTGGAGTGTAACTGACTAAAGTTGTGGACAGGTGTCTTTTGTACCGATAATCAGTTAAAACAGGTGCCATTAATACAGGTAATGAGTGGAGCCTCGTTAGACCTCGTTATAAGAAGGTAGACCTCTTTGACAGCCAGAAATCTTGCTTGTTTGTAGGTGACCAAATACTTATTTTCCACTCTAATTTGGAAATAAATTCTCTAAAAATCAAACAATGTGATTTTCTGTTTTTTTCACATTCTGTCTCTCATGGTTGAGGTTTACCCATGTTGGCAATTACAGGCCTCTCTAGTCTTTTCAAGTAGGAGAACTTGCACAATTGGTGGTTGACTAAATACTTATTTGCCCCACTGTACATACATGTGAAAACCAGAGCCCAGTCAATTACAGTCAGTCAATCAGAACAGTGTTTCACGTATTGTTTAACACTTCACACTCTCTCATCGGGTTACTAACAGCATTGGTATGGTACACTACCATTGATTAATCGACAGGATTGTCAATCCCCCGTGACAATGGGAAAGGGAGGATGAAGACGTTATCTTCGCTCAAACAATGCTATTCTAATCATTAATGACCGATTGCTGTATTTCCTATATTGTTCTTTATTTACCGTGTGACATTGATTTTACCTGTTCCATAATGTAGTAGTGTGCTGAGCTCAAGTGAACCTATTAATGCATAGTGCTGTGAACCCTGGTTGAATTGACGGTTTGTTTTAAATCGGGATAAGCGGATGGACATCAATTGTTTTTAGACTTAGCTTTCCCCTCAGTAGTTACAACCAAAAGCCCTCAAGCGATACCAGAAGCAGTCAGGGCTAATATAGCGCTGTCAAATCCCCTCTGCTCCATTGATCAATCACCATTAAATTTGCAACAGTGGAGCTTTCTCACAAAAATTCCTAGATTCATTTACTTACCAAGGCCAGAGCATTGTCTTGGTTTGCACCTCAATCAAAGTATTGACTAACAGGGGCGTTACCGGGGGGGGGGGGGGGGGGGGGTGCAGGGGTCCACCCACGGACATGCTCTGCCCACCCAAAGAAAACTGGGCACCGCAGATGGTATCCCATTCATATAGTACTGATGTGTTCTAAGTTTTAACCTGTGCGCTGTTATCTCCTCTTTCACCTTAAAAAAAAAAAAAAAAAAAAAAAAAAAAAATGAAATGTAGGTTTTGTTCCTAGGGGGCGCTACACACATTTACGCATATTTTTATTGTTTATTTTATTTTGTTTACATTTTATCAAAGTTTTCACCAGTGTTCACCTGGCTGTTGAGGTTGGTGAGTTTTGAAGCATTCTAAGGGGGTCAAAGTAGGGCCCAAAGCGTCGGCGGGACAAAGAATGACTTCTAGGGAGCGCTACATTGTGTATTTGGAATTTGTCTTTACACGGTATCAAAGATTGCACCTGTTTTTACCTGCCTGCCGATTTTGGGGCATTTTGAAGCATTTTAAGGGGGTCAAATTGAGCTCAAAGGGGATGCGGGACAAAGAATAATTATTATAATAATAATAAAACCGAGGAACCACAATAGGTTATCTAAAAAAAAATTATCACCTGCATGTCCATACTGTTTAGTTATGAATGTGTTCTAAGTCAAATAAAATCAAATCAACTTTTATTTGTTTAGACCAAATCACAACAACAGTTATCTCAAGGAGAAAACAAAACATGTTTTAAGGTGCAGTAGCCCTACACTGGATTTCGACCTACTTGAGCATTGTAGCTTTTTTTTTTTTTTTTTCCCCCACCCCCCCAGATAGGACTAATGCCCACCCACACCTGCCATCCTAGTAACACCACTGTCGACTAAATTGATTGTAACATCTTGACTAAAGGTCAACTTTGTTTTTTTGCGCTAACACGTCATGCCTTGTTTTAATGTCTTGTAGGCTGTGTGTATGTGACATGGACAGACTTGGACGAAATGAATTCATCGGTGAGGTGAGAGTTGCCCTGAAGAAGCTCAGAGAGGGCGAGAACAAGCGTTACAATATGGGCTTGGAGAGAATTGCACAGGTACATAGACAGATTTAGGCTCATGTTGTTAGTGTGTATCTAAATAGCAAGATTCTTCAGTATTATCTTTATAAAGCAGAATTTCAGTTTAAGTGATTGTACTGTAGATCTGTTGGTTTGCTACAAAAGTCAATAAAGAAACAATATGTTTAGCAATAAAACCTAAGAGTGCAAGAAGACTATTTTGGTCTCTTTGGTCACACTATTATTTGTCCTAAGTCAATAGATCCAAAAGAGATTTCATTGATTTATTAGCTACAAGGCACTATTTCATTTTGCCTTTATTGTGTTGTACATGCTTTCCTTGTATTCGCTATGGCATCACTCCATGATTTCGTTTCAGAACAAAGAATCAAACAATCAAGCGGTAGAGCCGGGATCGCTGGTGGCTGAAGAGGAGGTACCAGCTTTATCTTTTTATCAACAATAATTTCCTCTCTATCTACAGCAGTCTCTTATCTTTCACTCTGCAATATCCCATAGGAAAAATGCATGACAGATAAACAATGGGAACTTCATATAGGACAAGCTGCTATTTGTCAGTCCGGTGTGGTTCTCCTCTGGCGGTTATCGAGAGCCTTCTCGTGATTTTCGAGACAGAAGTTAATAGCTTTTGGTCTCACAGGGGAATAAAGCAGTGTCATGTTCCTGAGCCCAGACATAGCTCTTAACTACAGTGTACACTATCATACAGCACATGCGTTACGCTTACACAGGACACTGCAATTATGATCGTTTCTGGGTAAATTCTATACTAGTACTTTCCAGTGTGCCCCTGCTGTGTGTGTTCTACTTTGTAAACAGTGTGTGTTCTCTGTGGGCAGCGCGGACGCATCCTGGTGTCGTTGTGCTATAACACAGAAAAGGGCTGCCTGCTGGTTGGGATCATACGCTGCGCCCATCTGGCCGCCATGGACTCCAACGGCTACTCTGACCCCTTCGTCAAAATGTGAGTCACATCACCTTTTATGAACAAACCTGGGTTGCTCTCTTTATTTGCATTTGAAAACATTAAAATTGGAGTAAATGTTGCTCTAGAAGCAAATGCAACACATTATATGGTCAAAATCCCTCCGGTAATTATCCTGTAACAAGCGCACCTACCTCCAGCTGTGCCCTCAGGCCTGCCCCCTCAACATCTTGGCCACACACAGATCATCTTTACAACCCAGACACCTGTGGATTACGTAACATTTCATGTATTGCTAGTTTTGAACAACTGCATGTGAACACTAAGGGTGTAACAGTACATGTATTTTGTATTAGGGCTGCAGCAATCAATTATTTCAGTAGTCGATGAATCGATAAACCATTAGTTCGAATAATTGAGTAATCAGATAAGGAACATGAAAAATTGAATTACCTGAGCTGAGCCTCAAACGGTATAAAAAAATAAATAATAGGCTAAATATACCTATAAACTAAATTACGAATGCATTAAAAAAACATTAGCTCAAACAAAATTTTGCTTATGTTGGTCTTAACAGGGAGCACCTGGTTTCAGCCATGTGTATTGAGGCAGACTAGAAGGCAGTGTATCCACCCAAATCAATAAAACTAAATGCAAACACTTTGAAAATAAACCATTACGCCACTTTAAACGAATACTCAAAGCAGCAATATCTAATTCGAATATTTTTATTCTAATTGAATTCTCGAGTTAATCGATTAATAGTTGCAGCACTAATTTGTATTGAACCGTTTTGGTACGTGGTGCTCGGTTCGGAACGGAGGCATACCGAACGAGTTTCTCACGTAATGTAGCCCTTACTTTTCGAGGCTGTGAGACGATCGGGTTACAGTTTCTTTGTGTAGATTATATTTACTCCGTGTTCTCTACTATAATGAGGACCAACACGGTAGGACAGTAAGAAACGTCAACGGCGCGACAACGTGGGCGAGAACGCAGTGAAACGCGGACGTTAAAGTCAATCAGCCAATGCACACCAGTTGCAGTGCAGCCGCGTGTTAGACGCGTCCCAGAAGCGCCTCAACACGACGCACGCGAAAAGAACGGCAGAGTTTATTATTTGACGCAAGACACGGCCCTCCTGCGTCAATACTACTACCGGTAACTAGGCTCGGGCAGACTGGAAGTCACTCGTGTAAAAATACGGTGGATCCGGTCGATGTTCAAACTAATATGTAATCGTAACCCACTTTTTGAGTCCATCAGATCTCTTGAGTGGTAGATCGGGGCACAGTTGACTTGTCTTTGTTGATTTACTGCTGTCTTCTCTGCTATCATAATAACCAACACGGCCCCGTGTTCAATACAAAACCCTCCTATCACAACAAAACAAGTAGGAACTAATATTCACATAGGAACTAAAGTTATACAACATAAAATATACAACAAAAATTAATAGTACATCAAATTTGTAAAATATAGACACATAATAAAATAAATAATAGCCCATTTAAATAAAATAAATGAAATGAGCTAAAACACCTGTAATTAAATTATAAGAATAATACACAGATCCTGCTTACACAATTAAATTTATTAATTTCTGTGTGGCGCTTTAACTTGAGAAAATCCACCAATAAAGCTTTTGAAAACAGTTCAGAAGAAATAAAAATGATTAATTGAGGCATTTCATTTGTAAAATACATGTTAAAATCTTTGTCATTGGGATTGCTTTTCCCTTTAAGCACAGGACTTCTTTTTTCCTCTTTCTTTCAGAAAGAAAGCTGACCAATACGCGGGGTCTGAAAGGCAAATTGTTGTTGGGTTATCTTTAAATACCCGCTACTTTTTGAGCAGAATTCTTGCTTTGTATAGGCTAATGTTCCTATTGTTGGAAGCACAAAGGTGTGTAATAAACAACTAGCACATTTATATTTTGCATTTTGTTTTCTTACTGTACCGAAAATGAACCGAACCGTGAACTCAAAACCGAGGTACGTACCGAACCAAGATTTTTGTGTACCGTTACACCCCTAGTGAACACAATTTGAAACTTCACAGATTGAACAATAAGTCATTACCTGAATGGCACGCGTGCGCCAGACAAGCAATGAACATTAACATGACATTCGGCTCATTAACAAAAACATAAAAAATTAATGAACAGGAGTGAACGTTATGAATTAAGAAACCTTGCTGATTGCTAGGTAGAAGCCATTGACACTATGGACGAAGAATAATTGGGCAACATGTTTGCAAACATTTGAATAACTAAAGATAAAGAAACACCTACATTTTGCAAACATCTAGTTTACATCTGTCCAAAGAAGAACAAATCCGTGTGGAGAGGAATCAAAACTTGTGTACTCTTAGTACTCTGTTGCTTATCCTTGGTTAGCCATCATTTCACCGATTCAGAATAATGTGGCGATGGCCACGCCTGGTGGTCGAGACGGAAACAATTACTGTATTTGTAGCAGATTAATATCATATTTGCACTGATTTTGAGTCGATTCGTTGACGAATTGCTTAAAAAATCTCAACTCTTCTTCCGCTGCCAACAACTATGTATGGTAAGAATTTCAGACAGATATCCCTTACAGACATCCAGATAAATTGTGGTGAATTAGAGTATTATGAAGCACCACCACAAAACTATTTTTCAACACAGTTTGATCAAACTACAGGCAGCATAGCATTGCCGGTTATACTACTTGTGTTGGGTTGTTGGGGCCAAGGTTTGTTAAATCGACCCCTTAGAAACCTCAAAATCAGGGCTTCCCTATAATTTTTGGCCGCCAATACAGTGGTTCCACAATTACCACTTACCGACCTACATTCCAAAAGCACCACTTTTGAAAGTCTATTAACGGTTCGATTATCAATTTGTCGCTCTATTGAGGTACGCCGGTATGAAAATTTCCATGGTGACTGTCAATGACCCAAACAACGAATATGCCAATTTTCATTAAAATCCAACATACGGTTAGGAAGCAATCGGAATATATCGGTTTTGTAATTTCTTTCTGCAGACAGGTCTGCTAAGAACACTCGCAGATGCCAAAAGTACAAATGTGTAAATTTTCAAGAAAATCGGTCAAGTAATCAGTCCATTGGGGAACTACTGCATTGCCCGAATAAAAGACGTTTTTTGCATTGAAATCAGCCTGAAAAAGAGGGGGTCTCCTTTTATTCACAGTCGAGACAGTATACCCATTCACGACGCTAGACGGCGCCAGATATCATTGAAGCGATGTTCTGTCATGACAGATCTCAGCTACTCTCCCCATTCACGACACTAGATGGCACCAGATATCATTGAAGCGATGTTCTATCATGATCTCAGCTACTCTCATTTTATTGTAATGTTTTTCCTTATTCAGATTTGTTTCAAGACTACAGTTACAGTTAGACATCACTTTGATGGTTAATGCAGTTATTGCAATTTTGTTGTTTTATCACGATAGATTGGTTTATTTACATTTCAAAAACCAGAAGCCATTCATTTACGAATGTGATTGCACTTTAGTTTACATATTTAAATGTTCAGATATTAAGATTTGAATGAGGCAAAATAACATGCTTATTGTTATAATCATTTTTTTCGGATGTACTGTCATTATTTTCTGTATAAAAATTAATTTGGTGTTCAAAAAGTCTTTTTTCAAACTCGAGTCTTGAAAGGAGGGGGTCGTCTTATAATCCGGGCCGTTTTATATTCGGGCCAATACGGTAATACACACACACACACAAAGTTCAATTCATATTTAAGTTTGGATGGACATTATTTTAGGTAATGGCAAATGTCATGTGACAGGAAATCAATTTCAAAGGAATTGCCATTCATGTAAAATCATTGCTTTTGGTCTGGATTTGGCTTTTTAAATTTTTCAGTCTAGGTAAATAAAAATGGGGATATATTGATATAATGCAGTTGTACATCGCTGCATGCTACAATCACAATAATAAACTTACTGTTTCGCGTCTCTTTTCGTTTGTTGGCAGCAATATGACACACTATGACATTTGAGGATAGCCCATCTGACATGAATGAAAAGAAGCGCATTCACAACAACCACAGTTGTACCAAGGGGCTATACAGTGACATAAACTACATTAGAATTGCATTGTTTAACCTTTTATTCTCAAATGCTTCAGTTTCGGTTATTTCATGCATCATCCTTCATGAAGCATAGAGTATTTCACTGGATTACAAATGGCCAGTAAAAAATAAATAATGATAAGCTGTGGTGGTTTTGTGTTTTAGGCTACTGGATGTCATTGAATTGAGTTTCTATGTGATTGCACTTTTGAGTTTTTTTTTTTTTTTTAACCACCCTCATTCTAGATGTGTATTGGAGACGTTGACGCATAAAAGTGCACTGGTATTGTTATTCTTATACAGCATTGTGACAAAAAACAACATCCTGTTTTGCCTACTTTGGTACAACAGAAAAGTTTTTTTTTTCTGTGAAATCACACATCAAATGGACAAAGTTTAAACTTTTACAGACCGGTTCTCTCGAGGGGGACCAAAGCAAGGTAGAGAATGTGGATAACATTTCACACTTTGTTCAGTGAATACTAGACAGGCTTCTGTTTTCTCTCACTGAAGTTGAAGTGTTGACCATTAGTGGAGCACTGGCTGTAAATATCCTGGATGGAGCATGAGTCACTGAAGAAGCACACAATGAAGGGTTTTCATTTTGTGTTACTTGATCAAAGGCAGTGGATGGAGGTGAGCTGGAGTGTGTTTTCGTCTGGTATAAGCTGAATGATGCCATTAGGAAAAGAGTTGGAAAGAGGATACAGATGCACACATTTTCACTGAAATGCACATCTTTTTATTTTGCCTTGAGGCATTGATTTATTACAGTGCATAACATTCTGTTTCATCCTGCTGATTTGCACTGAAACTTGTATTTGTGCTTCTCTTTCCGTTCAGTAATGTTCTTTAATTAACTGGTAGGCATATAGTACCTTTCCTAGTACACTATTTAATCTTGTTTCAAGCATTTTATTTCACCATCAAAACAAACTCTTTTAAATCTGCCTTTTTAAATTTTATTTACCACCACCTGTGTCAGTGGTACTGTATGTGTGTGCGCATGCTTGAGTGTTTTGTACTCGTGCGAGGATGAATTGATTAAGTTTACTTTAAAATGGCTTCCAGTTTACGACATGCTGACTTGCAATCAAAAGCGTTTAATGGTCTGGAATATGACAATTTTATTACAATATGTCATACAAAAGAGATTAGTTTTGGTAGTGCATCGCACTTACATTTGTTAACTTGTGATGGTTTTTCTTTGTTTTACATCAGGGTATGTTGTATAACAATGGCAAAATCGCAGTTGACTCATGCATTTGTCACTTTTGTTAGCTTATTACCTCAGTGGTTTGCAATTACCGGAAATTAAAGTGCATTTTATAACTGGATGAGGAATGTGTGATACAAAACTAGTAGGTTATTATAAGCATGGAGATTGTGTGTTTGTATGTCTAATAAATCAATTTTTTGGATAAAGCAATGTGGTAGCAGAATGGACTCATTTATTTACATAAGATCAATGCAAGTTACCGTAATTTTCGGACTATAAGCTGCTACTTTTTCCCCTCATTTTGAATCCTGCAGCTTATAGTCCAGTGCGGCAAATTTGTTGATTTATTTGGGTTAATAGGTAACACTTTATTTGACAGCGGCGTTATAAGACTGTCATAAGACCGTCATTATAACATTATCATGGGCATTACTGAATGCTTATGACAGATGTCATTAAGTGTCATCCGGCAAATTATGTCACTAACTCCATTTATGTCCAGCTCGGATCTTTTACAACGATTCAAAAATGAGATAATTTGCAGGATAACACTACATGACATCTGTTATAAGCATTCATGAATGCTCATGACCAGTGTTGTTAATAACGGCGTTACAATATAACGGCGTTACTAACGGCGTTATTTTTTTCAGTAGTGGGTAATCTAATTACTTTTCTCATCTTGGCAACGCCGTTACCGTTACTGAAGACGGAAAGGCATGCGTTACTCTGCGTTATTATATTGGTCGAAAAGTCTGAGGGAGACGGACTCACTGAGACGACAGAGCAGAGCAGGAGTGGGGAGGAGGCAAGAAAGTTGTGACGCCGAGCAAACGCGATGCTAGGTAGCTCCAATAATACCTGTTGTAGCCGATAGCCTACAAACTACGCCCGCATGTTAGGGTAGATATGGTAGACATGGTAGATATCACATGTACTGTATATAGATATAACTAGATGCAAAATGACAGACACGGCACTAGATGCGTTATTAAACAGCCGCCATCTTAAAGCAGTAGACCTTTTATTACGGCTCTGTTGTAGAGAACCTTCCTAGCGAACCTAAGTAACTTTTTATCTAAAATACTTCTAAATCGGCAAAATCTTGACTTGAATCTATCTTTAAATGATGACACAGTTTTAAAACTTTCATATGTCGAAAGTAGAGAGAAGGGAACTAATGCAATAATGGGAGCAATTTTAACAACTTTTAACAGTTGATTCAGGGTAAAGGGTAAATTAGGGTAAAGTATTGGGCTCTGGCCAATTGTACCAAAAACCTTCACAAAAAAACTTTACATAGTGTGGCCAATGTTTTTTTTTTTTTTTTTTTTTTTTGAGGAAAAAAAAAAAGTAATTATCACCAATTACTTTGCCAAGTAATTAATTACTCTTACATTCAGGTAATTGAGTTACTAACGCAATTACTTTTTGGGAGAAGTAATTTGTAACTATAATTAATTACTTTTTTTCAGTAAGATTAACAACACTGCTCATGACAGTGTCATGTCATAATTATGATTGTTTTATGACAGTCTTATGGCGTCACTGTCAAATAAAGTGTTACCAAATACCATAATTAGCAATTAATGAAACAACTGGAACAGTAATTGAAGAAATAATTAGCACAGAACATGAATTTTGATTGTTATTTACAGCTGTAGCGCTGCAATGCATGGTAGGAAGCATGTTGGACAACAACAGTGTTAACAGCAGTTGGCAGCAGATGTTAACTGTCTCCCCAAGGGAGCAGTGATGGCCAAATGAAGCTTCTTGAAAAAATGAGGCTTTGCAGCCAATTGGTTCAAAGCTCCATGGTGATTCATTTGGTCTTATGACAGTCTTATGGTAAATGGTGGTAAACTTATATAGCGCTTTTCCACCTTTCAAGGCACTCAAAGCGCTTTACACTATCTCGCCATCCACCTACTGGTAACACAGCACCAGGAGCAACATGGGGTTCAGTATCTTGCTCAAGGACACTTAGGCGAGTTCATCAGAGCGGAGAATTGAACCCACAACCTCTGGGTTGGGGGACAACTACTCTACCACTGAGTCACGCCACCCCCTTATGATGCCGCTGTCAAATAACATGTTACCGGTTAATATCTTTTTGGGGTAAATATCCCATAATGCAGTGAGGACAGCTGTAGCTTATAGTCCGGTGCGGCTTATTTGTGGACAAATGCTGTTTTCCTGTCATATTTGGTGGGTGGCGGCTTATAGTCAGGTGTGCCTTATAGTCCAAAAGTTACGGTAATACTGAATAGAAAAAATAACGCAATACTTTTGTATTTGCTCACACCTCATTGGTGAAAAAGTTACAGTCTAAGATTTTTTTTTTTTTTTAGTGATTGATTTAGCAAGAATAAGTTTTGTTTTTTGTTTTTAACCTATCTGAGTAGAAAAAATGATCTCATTTCAGGATTCAGTGACGTAAAATAGCTCAGATCATGTAGAAAAAACTGAAAATAATTTTTTTTGTAACCCAGTGAATCTCATTTGCCTTTCAATGATGATGCGTATTTGGAAAAAAAAAATCAGTGAGTCACAGTTAAGCTTTTCTCTCAGTGGAGTGTGGAAATGTCTTGTTAGTTACAGGAGATCCTTGTATTGGTCTACTAAACATCTTTTTCAAAATTGAGGGAATAATCCTTCCTATCTCTATGGACCAGCTTCCCGTGTTCTGAATTGTCATGCACATTGAATCCAAGTATAGTTGATTTTCGGCTGTATAGAATGGTTTTACAAATGGTGTAGCTATTGTCCATGTTTCTTTCATTTATTTTGGGAAAACTGGAAATTGGAATTCCTCCATCTGCACTGTATTGGAGGCAATGCAAAATGAAATTGGGCACAGCTCGGAGTAAGCCCACTCTCCATCTACCACGCTACCCAGGCCCTACTTTGATAATTGCTGCTGGTATTTAGCTACTTTCTCAAATTACTTTTCACATTATCTTCCTTGTAAACCAAGTTTTGGTTTTGAAAGGACAGTTTACTTGTATTGAGGGAACTTTGATTAGTATGCCTCTCGCTCATCAGGCAGAAGGATTGAAAAGGAAATTGTCTTTGATACCTGCATTCTTTTTCATTGCTGACACAAACATATGGTGAATAGCATTTTGTTGCGCCACATTGCTTTCTCTCAATTTCTGATTCCGTTACTGTCATCTGTCTGTCACTGGTGGGGCAAGTATGAGAGTACACTTAAAAAAATGAAACATGGTATTTAAGTAACTATTAAGTTACGTCATTAAATGAAAAATGCCTAAATGATTTAAGTAAGACTTATTAAACCACTTCAACAAATTAAGCAATTATTATTCAAACCTTTTAAATGCAGAATATGTAATCACCTTTTGTTTTCTTACAATATGAGTGTTAATTATAAATATTCATTGTGCTGTTGTTCATATTCTTGATGAGTGGGGGACACCTGTGCAGAACTTGGGCCTGACCGGCAATAGTACCATACTGTTGCGCTCGCGAGGGTTAACAGAGGAACTTTCCCTTACAAAGCGTACGACAGGAGAAAAAAAGTCTTAAATAGGATTATTATGTGAATTAGAATCATATTTTGAGACGATTCGACTATATACAACAATTTAGCAAAGCTCAGATGACGAGAAATTAGTCTTTTAATCTGCCGGTTAGCCACGCCTACCATTATAGGGCGCTCGCGTCCCCAAAAGATGGATAACATCAGCGGAGTCACGATTTCATCTGATTTAGAATGCAGCCCATTGAGGGGGAATTATTCACAACGAGGAAAATGCGATGGAGGGAGCCGCAAAATGTCATTGTTTCAGTCTTTCTACTCCAATATTTTTACAGGATATTCTTTTTATCCAAGTATTTTTCCCCAATAGCTAAATAAATGGCTTTAGAAGGACCAGTCAGCCCGTTGAAGGGGAATTATTCAGAACGAGGAAAACGTCACGAAGAGAGCCGCAAAATGTCATTGTTTCATTCTCTCTACTCCAATATTTTTACACGATATTCTTTTTATTATTATTTATTATTTATTTTAAGTATTTTTCCACAATAGCAAAATAAATGGCATGGTCATGACAAATAAGTTTTGTGCTAAATGGAATATGAAAGAATAAAAATGCATTTATTCAAGACGACATGGCAAAATTACTCCATAATGATCAAAAGTGTTGACTTCACCTTTACTGTCGCACCTCCCGAATGATATTTTATGCCACCTAACTCGGGCTTATGTCATTTCCCTTCCCTGGCTTTGGAGGATGTAAACAAACCAAGAGGCGTGACAGCTAGCTGACCTGCTAACCCGAACCGAATGATGTTTCAAAGTCTTCAAAGCGGAAAATCACACATAACTAGCCCGGAAAATTTCACAGGACGACTGGGTTGTCGATTGTTTTCGCCGATCTGCAAACCGCCCGGCGGAGAGCAATTTACAGCTTGTTCCCCTGCTACTATGGACAAGAGAGCTCGCCGGGGAAGCAGCTGGACAATGACCGCCGAACAAACTGGCTGACATCGGAGGAGCGTGTAGCTGCCAAATGGTCAACACGAATATGGCAAAATAATGCTTTACTACACGGCGAAGTCGTAAACAGCGAGAGACTCAGTGGAGGAGGGCGGCTGCAGTCGTTGTGCAGCTAATATGTGCAGCAAATGTGTATGAGGAGAGCTTTTTACATGCCCATCCATGATAAAACGTAAGTAGTCCTTTATTTAAAGAAAGTTTGTAGTGTTTACTTTGTAATCACTGTATTCGCGGCTTTTTTTAACTCAAAGTTGCAATTTCTGATCGGTCGGAAAATCGGGCACATGAAGAGGGGAATAAGCCGAGTATAGTTTGTTAGGGTCCGCGAACGCGGAAACAAGGTTGGACCTCACAACAGACAACAACCGACTGAAGGAAGCGTACAAGGGTTTATTAAATACGAAACAAAAAACACGCAATCGTGGCAAAAAGGGGAAATAACAAAACGGGTCCGTGACAGGAGGTCGACGGGGATCAATATACAAACGCGAGGGTAAACCAAGGTGCTAGGCAGAGCCAATAAAAACAACTAAAATACACTCACATACCTGCACAAGGTAGAGGCATACAAAACCAAAGTGACTGGCGACTAAAACCAACGGAGGGTGCGAAATTACCAAAATAGCAAGTTACTCGAAATGCAAGGATGTCAAATGGCGACCAGCAAGAATAAATATCTCGGCGTCCTTCCAGTGGATTGCCTGCGTCTTTATACTGTTGTTGATGAGCTGCAGGTGCGACGTCGGGAACGCCCCCACAGCCTGCTCTGCAACAATACAAAATCTGACCAGGAGCATAACGTGACATAGTTCTCTCCCGGCTGGGGAATGCGCAACAAGCCGCTGGTCGTTGGCCGAGGGGACAAGGAGCATGTCAGCTACAAAATGCAAGCCACCTACATATTAAAATGATCCCAGTATTTGACATAATACAAAACACGATGTTTACTCACTTCCTCGTAAGTCCCATGGTCCCACAGTAGTCGGGCTTGTTTTGGCCAATATTCACCGGTGAATGGGAACCTTTTGAAACCCCAAAAAGGTGCACACGCCTCTCCCTCGTACAGCAAGATTTTTCTGCAGCCGTTTGGCTGGAATGATGCGAAAAATAAACGTATTAATCCGCAAAATCAGCTGAATCCTTAGTCCTTCTCATACAACAGTACGGCTGCATAGTGAAGAGGACTCCTTCCTCCGAATACGTCACAGCGCCCTCTTTCTCAACTCCAGATTGTTGCCGGAAGTCACTCATTTTCATGGCGTGGGATTCAAAATACTAAATAAATATAGCGATCGCTTCCACACACATCCAAGCGGTCCATTTCATTCAGGAGCATAAAATACCACGTGTATTATGAAATAAACATGCTTTTTCGTGTCACAGGTACTTTAAGTAAGCACAGAAGTCAGACTAACTATTATGTTTTTCAACCGAACACAGTCCACCAATTTACAGACAAGACTAGTTACAGACATGGTGTCACTACACCCACAAGTCTTTGCACCTGCTTTGTTTTCTGACACGTGTACATAAACTGGGTTTGACTGATTAACTCTGCTAGTACATTTAAGTCTGCCAGGGGTGTCTGTTTTCAACTCACTTAATTGAAACTGCGCCAAGAGCGATCTTAGTGTTAGTGTTAAAAACAACACCCAAATCAACACCAATCAAGTCAAACTAGTTTACACAAAAAAAAATCAACTCCACAGATTTAGCTGTGTACGGCAAACAAAAGTCAGAAAATTTGCGCAATCAAGTTACATATATATTAAAGTAATGCTTTTTCATAAGTATTTTGATTGACTCTCTTACATGATAATTACAATAGGTTCAGTAATTTCTGAAAACACAAAGCTAATATGTATAATATACAACGAAAAACACCTATTTAAAATTAGATTTTATTTAATGACGTTACATATATACTTAGCATTGCTTTTTCATAAGTGTTTTAATGGACTCTTTCATAATTAATACAACAATGGATTCAGGAATGTGCAAAAACAAAGCTAATGTGTATATACAATGAAAAACACCTATTTAAAAGTTAAAATAATGGATAAATACAATATTCTTGCTGAAAGTCAATATTGTCATGTTTATGTGCCTTCTCAGTTCTTTTCTTTCCTTTCCAGCACATTATGCAGCTGGATGGGCGGGGCTGTGCTACACACCTGTGGCACATTTGGAGCACTCATTATTTAAAGACAGCTGTCACAGTGTACGAGTGTCGGACTATTACATTCTACTTGCTTGCTTACCGCTGTGTGCGTTTTCTGGAGATCTCTTGCCTGTTACGGTTGTATCTTTTTGTTATCACATTGTTGTTAGTATTTTTCGTTGGACTTTGCTGTTATTTGAATCAGCTTTTTCTGGCCATTGTTGTCTTCCTCTTAGTTCTCTCGCCGACTAGGTTCGTGCCCTTTTTGCGTTGCATTTTTCTCTCGCGTGTTTTGGCGTGCTCCCTTTGTTCTCGTTTTTGTAATAAATACTTCTAATTTCAAAGTCTGTGTTTGGATCCATATTGTAACATAACAGAATAGTCCGACCATGGATCCCGCAGATTCTGAAAGTACTCCCCGTGTAATCGCCTGTCACGGTCACATGATCAGCCAGCACGAACAGTCACTGCGTGAACTAGCAAACGCGATCGGCTCGCTAATTACACGAGTAGAAAAGATGACGTCACCTTCACAGTCTTGTGGCGTAGTTGACGCTGTGGTGGCGCCCGATCAGCTCCCTCCCTCTTCGATGGGCCCGCCGGCGTCCTTTCGGGAGCCGATGTTGCCACACCCCCATCGATATGAGGGAGAACCCGGTGCTTGCTGACAATTTTTGCACCAGTGCTCCCTTGTTTTTGACCAACAGCCATACACATTTGCGAGTGATAGCTCCCGTGTAGCATATGCCATGAGTCTCCTCGCCGGTAAAGCTGCTACGTGGGCCATGGCGGTAAGCAACTCTAGACCCAGGATCCGTCAGTCATACGAGACTTTTAAGACTGAGTTTATGAGGGTTTTTGACCATCCGGTTAAAGGCAAGGAGGCAGGCAGCCGCCTGCTGGATTTTTTTCAAGGCGATCTGTCCGTGGCAGACTACTCCATTCAGTTCCGCATTTTGGCCGCGGAGTGCGGTTATGGTGAAGCGGCTCTGTGTGGTATTTTTCGGCGGGGGCTGTCGCCTGCAGTCAAAGATGAGTTGGCGGCCCGGGATGATTCATCGGGTCTGGAGCACCTGATTTCTCTGTCCGTGCTTTTGGACAATCGTCTGAAGGAGCGTGAGAGGGAACGAGCCATGGAGACTCGGGGACGTCGTTGGCCTTCACCGCGGGGCGGCCCGACAGCGGACAGTGCAGATGGCTTCGTCGAGCCGTCGTTTGTCTCCACGCCGACGCGGGGTCCAGGCTCGACAGGAGTGGAGCCTATGTGACTCGGTGGCGGTCGTCTTTCTGCAGCGGAGCGACGGAGACTGATGACAACGGGCTTGTGTCTGTACTGCGGCTTGCCTGGGCACCATGTCGCCGCCTGTGACGCGATCCCTTCAGGTCGCCTAGGATCTTCGGCCGCTGGGGCTCCCCTCGCCCGAGGGGGAACGAGATTCGGGCATGACCGCAGTCCATCGAACGAGTTGCCTCGCGACAAATTAAATGAACCAATACACCCTCGAGGTGATTTGAGACTGCAACTGCCGGGAGAGGTGTCATATAGTGGGATTAATTTTAGGTTTACTGCTTTAGTTGATTCGGGGGCGGATGACTGCTTTATAGACGGAAGTGTTGTTGACGCTCTTAAATGTCCGTTGGTAAAACTAGCTCGGCCTAAAAAGGTTTTAGATCTCGATGGGCGACCCCTGGCGGACGTGAGATTTATTACGCCTCCACTCAAAACAAAGCTGTCCGGTAATCATTTTGAGATCCATAGTTTTTTAGTGATGCCGTGCAAATCGGCTCCAGTTGTACTGGGGCTCTCCTGGTTAAAAGTGCATAACCCTAATATTGATTGGGCCAAGACGCAAGTAGTGACGTGGAGTACATTTTGTTATGCGCACTGCTTACGTTCTGCATGTTTACTTCCTGGTCAAACGCAGACGGCCATCGAGCCGGTTAATTTGGAGAATGTTCCGACCGAATATCATGACCTCCAGCACGTTTTTAGCGAAGAGCGTGCCAAGACCCTGCCACCGCACCGTCCGTACGACTGTGCAATTGAATTATTGCCTAATGCCGCGCTACCTAGCTCTAGATTATACCAGGTCTCTAAACCGGCGCAAGAGGCAATGAGGGAATACATCTCCTCTTCCTTGGCTTCTGGCCTGATTCGCCCGTCATCTTCTCCTTTGGGGGCGGGGTTTTTCTTCGTCAGCAAAAAAGATGGGGGTCTTAGGCCGTGTATCGACTATCAGGGTCTCAACGAGATCACCATCAAAAATAAATATCCGCTGCCGTTGTTGGATTCGGCTTTTGCTCCGTTGAAATCAGCCACAGTATTCACCAAATTAGACTTGCGCAGCGCTTACCACTTAGTCAGGATTCGTGAGGGAGACGAGTGGAAAACCGCTTTCAAAACCCCGCTCGGGCATTTCGAGTACCTGGTCATGCCTTTCGGCCTAACTAACGCACCTGCTGTTTTTCAGAGCCTCATAAATGATGTATTGCGTGACATGCTAAATGTGTTCTGTTTTGTTTATTTAGATGACCTTCTGATATTTTCTAGAAGCCTGCAGGAACATCACCAACATGTCCGCATGGTTCTGCAAAGACTACTAGAAAATAGATTGTTTGTCAAAGCTGAAAAGTGTGAGTTCCACCAAGGGTCAATCCAGTTTCTTGGTTTTATTGTGGAAAAAGGGCAGCTACGACCTGACCCAGCTAAAATTAAGGCAGTAGCAGAATGGCCGACTCCCACTTCACGTAAGCAATTACAAAGATTCCTTGGGTTTGCCAATTTTTATAGGCATTTTATCCGAAATTATAGTATGAGGGCTGAGCCCCTAACCAGGCTGACCTCTAACAAACGCCCCTTTGTATGGTCTCCAGTGGCAGAGGCTGCATTCGTAAGTCTTAAACGGTCATTCACGAGCTCTCCCGTCCTTGTCCATGCTGACCCAGATCATCCTTTTGTGGTCGAGGTTGACGCGTCGAGTTCCGGAGTGGGGGCAACCCTGTCCCAGAGGTCTTCAGTCGACCAGAAACTGCACCCCTGTGCCTTCTACTCCCGCCGCCTCACCCCTGCCGAGGCGAATTATGATGTGGGCAACAGGGAGCTGCTCGCTATAGTCCAGGCTTTGCAGGAATGGAGGCACTGGTTGGAGGGCACAGAGGTACCGTTCCAAATACTTACCGACCACAAGAACCTGCAATACCTTCGGGCCGCCAAGCGCCTCAACTCACGCCAGGCCCGTTGGGCGTTACTCCTGACGCGATTCAACTACGTGATCACTTACCGTCCAGGTTCAAGAAACGGGAAGCCCGATGCACTTTCAAGGCTTCATGAGCCAGCGGGGGAGGAGCTTTCGGAGGAGCCTTCGGAGGAGCCTGTTGTTCCTGGAAACCTGATAGTTGGCGCGCTACGCTGGGAGGTCGAACGGCTTGTGGAAGAGGCCCTGCAAGGCGTTAAGGTGCCTGGAGGCTGTCCTGCTGGCAGGCTATTTGTTCCAGTTGCTCAGCGTGCAGCAGTGCTGAAGTGGAGTCACACTTCAAAGTTCGCCTGCCACCCGGGTGTGTCCCGCACGTTCTTCCTACTTTCCCAAAAGTTTTGGTGGCCAGGTATGCGAAAGGACGTCATGGACTATGTTTCTGCTTGCTCCGTCTGCGCTCGGGGCAAGGCAGTCCACCGTGCTCCAGCAGGACTCTTGCGTCCCTTGCCTGTTCCATCACGCCCTTGGTCCCATGTTGCACTTGACTTCATCACTGGCCTTCCACGCTCCAGGGGTCATTCCGTCATCTTGACAGTGGTGGACAGATTCTCCAAGATGGTACACTTCGTCGCTCTCCCCAAGTTGCCTTCGGCTCTGGAAACCGCTGACCTGCTGGTAACGCACGTATTTCGGACTCATGGCATCCCGTGTGACCTCGTCTCCGACAGGGGCCCCCAGTTTGTCTGCCGGGTTTGGGCAGCGTTCTGCAAGGCCTTGGGGGCCACGTCAAGTTTGTCTTCTGGTTACCACCCTCAGTCCAACGGGCAGACAGAACGGGTCAACCAGGAGCTGGAGGCCGCCCTCCGTTGCGTCTGTCACCTGCACCCAGCTTCCTGGTCTTCACACCTCCCTTGGGTGGAGTACGCTCACAACACCCTCGTTTGCTCAGCCACCGGGAGGTCACCATTCATGACCGCATATGGGTTCCAGCCGCCGCTATTCCCTTCCCAGGAGGCCGAGGTCGTTGTGCCATCTGTCCAGGTGCACCTGCGGAGAGCCCATAGGGTCTGGAGAGACACTAGGGCGGCACTTGTCCGCACGGCAGCCCGCAACCGTCTGATTGCTGATCGCCATAGGAGACCCGCTCCAGCTTATCGTCCGGGCCAGATGGTCTGGCTGTCGGCGCGGGATTTAAGCCTTGCTGGGACTTCTAAGAAGCTAGGCCCTAGATTCGTGGGCCCTTTCGCAGTGGACTCTGTGGTGAACCCTGTCGCAGTCAGGCTGAAGCTTCCCAGCTCGATGAAGATTCACCCCGTTTTCCATGTCTCGCTGCTCAAGCCTGTCTCCACCTGTCCTCTGAACCCTCCGCCAGTGCCTCCTCCTGCTCCTCGCATAGTCGACGGTGGACCAGTGTACACGGTGCGTGTCATTCTCGATTCCAGGAAGAGGGGTAGGGGGGTGCAGTACCTGGTCGACTGGGAAGGTTACGGCCCTGAGGAACGTTCCTGGGTACCCCGCTCCTGGATTCTCGACCCGTCACTTCTGCGGGATTTCCACTCCCTCCATCTGTTGAAACCAGGTGGTCCGCCAGGGGGCGTCCGTTGAGGGGGGGGTTCTGTCATGTTTATATGCCTTCTCAGTTCTTTTCTTTCCTTTCCAGCACATTATGCAGCTGGATGGGCGGGGCTGTGCTACACACCTGTGACACATTTGGAGCACTCATTATTTAAAGACAGCTGTCACAGTGTACGAGTGTCGGACTATTACATTCTACTTGCTTGCTTACCGCTGTGTGCGTCTTCTGGAGATCTCTTGCCTGTTACGGTTGTATCTTTTTGTTATCACATTGCTGTTAGTATTTTTCGTTGGACTTTGCTGTTATTTGAATCAGCTTTTTCTGGCCATTGTTGCCTTCCTCTTAGTTCTCTCGCCGACTAGGTTCGTGCCCTTTTTGCGTTGCATTTTTCTCTCGCGTGTTTTGGCGTGCTCCCTTTGTTCTCGTTTTTGTAATAAATACTTCTAATTTCAAAGTCTGTGTTTGGATCCATAATGTAACATAACAAATATGGTTTTCGTTCAGATGGATCAACAACAATGGCACTGACAGAGACAATAGAAGAAATTACAAAATCCATAGATGAGAAACAACATGCTATAGGAATATTTATTGACTTAAAGAAAGCATTTGATACCATTAATCATCAATTATTAATCAGCAAATTAGATAAATATGGCATTAGAGGAGTAGTGTTAGATTGGGTTAGGAGCTATTTATTTAAGAGGAGACAATTTGTTAAACTAGGGGATTTTTGTTCTTCTCACCTGGATATTGTGTGTGGGGTACCACAAGGGTCAGTGTTGGGGCCGAAATTGTTTATTTTGTTTATTAATGATATTTGCTGTGTGTCTAAGTTATTGAAACTGGTTCGTTTTGCCGATGACACAAATATTTTTTGTTCAGGAGAGAATTTGAAGGAATTACAGGAAGACATTATGAATGAAATGGCTAAATTGAAAATTTGGTTTGAATATAATAAATTATCTTTAAACTTAATAAAAACAAAATGTATGTTGTTTGGTAATAAAAGGAATTCACAAGCATTTATTTCGATTGAAGGTGTGGACATTGAGAGAGTCTCTGAAATAAAATTTCTTGGAGTCATTATTGACGAAAAAATCTATTGGAAACCACATATAAAATATTTGCAAAATAAAATATCAAGGAGTATTTCAGTAATAAATAAAGCAAATTTTGATTTTCTCTATATTCTGTACTGTTCTTTAGTTCTTCCTTATTTAACTTACTGCATTGAAGTCTGGACAAAATAATTACAAAAACTCATTGCAAACTCTAACTGTTCTTCAAAAAAGAGTAATACGTATTTTTCATAAGAAAGGATATGTGGACCATACTCATTCCCTTTTTTTGGATTCAAACATTTTAAAATTTGTTGATTTGGTTCGTTACCAAACAGTACAAAGTATGTTCAAGGCAAAAAATAATAAATTGCCTGGAAACTGTTTAATTTAGAAGAAGTGCATTATAATCTAAGAAGGACATTTAATTTAAAAAAAGATTAGGTACAGAACAACAATGAGAGGTTTCAATATCTCCGTCTGTGGTGTAAGTATGTGGACTTCTCTGAATGTCGAGCTAAAAGAATGTCAAAGTATTTGTCAATTCAAGAGAATGTTTAAAAAGACAATATTTCAGTGTTACATGTGTAAACCTGTGCAATGATTGTTATTGAAGTTTTTATTTATCCTTTTGTGTTTATTTGCTTAATGGTTTATTTTGTGATATTGATATGCATGTACAACATGTATAGTTTTGAATTATATGGAGGTGCGTCTTAGGTATAAAATTTATTATATTTTGAATGTGTAGGGGTGGGGACCTTATAAGCCATGCTTCTTCTCACTCCTTTTCAGATGTTTGTGTTATTATTTCAAATAATGTTTTTTTGTGTGTGAATTATTCTAACCTCTGAAATCAATCAAATCAAATAGATCAAAAATCACATTATGTACCGTGAGGAGCAGAGGTATTTGCACCCTTTGTGATTTTGCAAGTTCACCCACTTAGAATATAGGTAGAGGTCTGAAATTTCAATCACAGATGCATTTCTACTTATAGAGACATAATCTAAAAAAAGCACATTGTATGATTTTTTTAATCATTTATTTGTAATTCACTGGAGTTCATCAGTATTTGTACCCCTGAGAAAATCAGTGGTAATATTTAGTGCAGAAGCCTTTGTTTGCAATTACAGAGGTCAGACACTTTCTGTAGTTCCTCACCAGGTTTTCACATATGGAAACAGGGATTTTGGCCCATCCTCCACACAAATCTTCTCTAAATCTGTCAGGTTTCCGGGCTGTCGTTGAGAAACCCAAAGTTTCAGCTTCATCCAAAGATTTTCTATTGGATTGAGGTCTGAAGACTAGCTAGGCCACTCTAGAACCTTGAAATACATTTTACGCAGCCACTCCTCAGTCAGCTTGGCTGTGTGCTTCGGATCATTGTCATGTTGGAAGAGCCAGCCATGACTCATCTTCAAGTCTCTGACTGAGAAAAGGACGTTGTGGCTCAAAATCTGACGATACATTTCACCATTCATCCTCTGCTTTATACAGGACAGTCACCCTGTCCCCTTTGCCGAAAAGCAGCCCCAAAGCATGAGGTTTCCACCCCCATTCTTCACAGTTGGGATGGTGTTCTTGGTATTGTACTCATCCTTCGTTTTCCTCCACACATGACAACCACATGACTTTTTCCCATGATCCACTCCATCATTCAGATGGTCCCTGGCAAACTTCAGACGGGCCTTCATATGTACTGGCTTCAACAGGGGATCCTTCTGAGCCATGCATGATTTTAAACCATTACACCGTAGCGTTCTTCTGAAACCGTGCATGCAGCTATTTTCAGGTCATTGACCAGCTCCTGTCGGGTAGTCCTAGGTTGAGCCCTCACTTTTCTCTTCATGAGTGATGCCCCACGAGGAGAGATTTTACATGCAGCCCCAGTCCGTGGTAGATTATCAATCATGTTTAGCCTTTTCCATTTTCTAATAATTGCTGCAACTGTTGATTTATTCTCACCAAGCTGCTTTCCAATTGTCCCATAGCCTTTTCCAGCTTTGTGGAGCTCAACAACATTTTCTCTGGTGTCTTTCGAAAGCTCTCTAGTGTTGCCCATGGTAGCAGTTGGATTCTGACTGACTGTAGGGTGGGACAATAATGAGCTCAAAAGGGTGGTAGGTGAGTGGGACTCATGGGGTAAAGGTGGACTTTTTTTAAGGTAGACTGACAACTCTTTGAGTGTCAGAATTATTGCTGATTCTAATGGGTACAAATACCTTTGAACCCCAGTAAATTACAAATACATTAATCAACACATCATACAATGTGATTTTTAGATTTCTTTTTAGAATATGTCTCTATAAGTGGAAATGCATCTATGATGGAAATTTCAGACCTCTACCTATTTTCTACGTGGGTTAATTTGCAAAATCACAAGGGCTGCAAATACTTCTGCTCCTCACTGTATATACAGTGAGGCAAATAAGTATTTAGTCAACCACCAATTGTACAAGTTCTCCTACTTAAAAAGATTAGAGACGCCTGTAATTGTCAACATGGGTAAACCTCAACCATGAGAGACAGAATGTGGAAAAAAAAAACAGAAAATCACATTGTTTGATTTTTAAACAATTTATTTCCAAATTGGAGTGAAAAATAAGTATTTGGTCACCTACAAACAAGCAAGATTTCTGGCTGTCAAAGAGGTCTAATTTCTTCTAACGAGGTCTAACTAGGCTCCACTCGTTACATGTATTAATGGCACCTGTTTTAGCTAATTATCGGTATAAAAGACACCTGTCCACAAACTCAGTCAGTCACACACCAAACTCCACTATGGCCAAGACCAAAGAGCTGTCGAAGGACACCAGAGACAAAATTGTAGACCTGCACCAGGCTGGGAAGACTGAATCTGCAATAGGTAAAACGCTTGGTGTAAAGAAATCAACGGGAAGTCAAGTGTGGGAGCAATTATTAGAAAATGAAAGACATACAAGACCACTGATAATCTCCCTCGATCTGGGGCTCAATGCAAAATCTCACCCCGTGGCGTCAAAATGATAACAACAACGGTGAGCAAAAATCCCAGAACCACACGGGGGGACCTAGTAAATGACCTACAGAGAACTGGGACCACAGTAACAAAGGCTACTATCAGTAACACAATGCCAGGAACTCAAATCCTGCACTGCCAGACATGTCCCCCTGCTGAAGCCAGTACACGTCCAGACCCGTCTGCGGTTCGCTAGAGAGCATTTGGATGATCCAGAAGAGGACTGGGAGAATGTGTTATGGTCAGATGAAACCAAAATAGAACTTTTTGGTAGAAACACAGGTTCTCGTGTTTGGAGGAGAAAGAATACTGAATTGCATCCGAAGAACACCATACCCACTGTAAAGCATGGGGGTGGAAACATCACGCTTTGGGCTGTTTTTCTGCAAAGGGACCAGGACGACTGATCTGTGTAAAGGAAAGAATGAACGTGGCCATATATCGAGAGATTTTTAGTGAAAATCTCCTTCCATCAGCAAGGGCGTTGAAGATGAGACGTGGCTGGGTCTTTAATGACATTAATCCCAAACACACAGCCAGGGCAACAAAGGAGTGACTTCATAAGAAGCATTTCAAGGTCCTGGAGTGGCCTAGCCAGTCTCCAGATCTCAACCCCATAGAAAATCTATGGAGGGAGTTAAAAGTCTGTGTTGCCCAACGACAATCCCAAAACATCACTGCTCTAGAGGAGATCTGCATGGAGGAATGGGCCAAAATACCAGCAACAGTGTGTGAGTAGCTTGTGAAGACTTACAGAAAACGTTTGGCCTCCGTTATTGCCAACAAAGGGTACATAACAAAGTATTGAGATGAACTTTTGGAATTGATCAAATACTTATTTTGCACCATAATTTGCAAATAAATTCTTTAAAAATCAAACAATGTGATTTTCTGTGTTTTTTGTCCACATTCTGTCTCTCATGGTTGAGGTTTACCCATGCTGACAATTATAGGCCTCTCTAATGTTTTCAAGTGGGAGAACTTGCACAATTAGCAGTTGACTAAATACTTATTTGCCCCACTGTATAAAGCAATGGTTATTCATAAGTGTTTTAATTGACTCTTTTACATGATAAATACAACAATGGATTCAGTAATGTGTAAAAACAAAAGGGTAATGTGTATATACAATGAAAAACACCTATTTAAAAGTTAAAATAGTGCATGTACATTTTTTTAGTGTATATACAGCACCACCTGAAAAACCTGACACAGAATTTACCAAATGACACTCATTGCCCTCTGGCAAGCCGTCTGGTCCCTCTTTACCGGAGCGTATACACTCCTCCAATTGTGCCATGATGAGAATCTCGCTGTGATCTGCTGTATTTTGCGTTTCTTTGTCTAAAGGACTTTGAGGTCACAACTATCTTCAAAAAACTTATGATAAACTTTTGTCTGTATTCAGCTCCGTTCAGCAAGGTTTATTGTCAAAAAGGGGCAAAAGATAAAATGTGGATGGATTAATGCTTTCCGTTACAGAAAAGTGTGGCAACAAATTATTTAAATGCAACATTTAATTCAGCACAATAAAATGTTTGATTCATTGTGAAAGTTGACCTGATTGAAATTTGAGATGTGAGGATGAAGGTCAGCGAGCTCGCTGAGTTCTGAATATTAGATGGGGAGAAAGTACATGGCTGGCCTTTTCCAAAATTGACAGAAGTTACCGAATAACTCCAGCTAATTGAAGGCAAAATCACCCTCTGTGGACAGGTGGTAAAACTGTGCAATGTAATTGAAAGGGTCCAATCTCAATTTGGGATCTGGACTGTTTTTTCTCATATACTTGCTGGAATTTTGCATTTAGTTATTAGATCATTTTATGCGGTTATCAATTCGCTTATTGGTGAAGGGTTATACTTTGTCAATAACTTTATAAATTCAACATCTGAACTTAATGCCACACATTATTTGTACTTCTTTTTCTTTATTTTTCGTAATGTTTGACAATCTTTCTTGTCCTTTTAGCATCTTACAGCCAGACATGGGGAAAAAGTCCAAGTACAAGACATCAGTGAAGAAAAAGACTCTCAACCCTGAATTCAATGAGGTACGTCTCCATTCCAAAGTATTGGGACTCTGAAGCCTATCTCTTCAAATTTTATTTGAACTTAAAAACATTTGGGTTTAAAATTTTTGAAGACGGTGGAACCTTACAATGCATGCACAATCTGTTCACGACCTAGCTCGTAATGTGATAGTGCTCTAATAATGAATGTATTTTCTCCATACGAAATAAGGCTACATTCATACTACAGGTCTTAATGCACGAATCCGATTTTTTGTCTGCCTTTGTCCATTGAGACCATTCAAGTATTACGCATGCGCACTAATTCGCAGTCCGACAAGCGCTGAGCAAGACGATCCGCATGTGCAGAAGCATCAAAACAAATGACCACACATGCTGGCTGTCATCCATCATTCCAGGGATATCATATTTTGCTTTTTCAAAACAGGACACAAATAACAGACATAAATAATCCCAGTTTAGGTTTATATTCAAAGTATATGGATCGATAGCATGCACGCACTGTCCGTGCATGTCACACACACATACGCGCAGTTTGCCCCGACTCTCGGCCGTGTAAGCAATGTTGAAATATTGCTTATATGGAGCAGACAGAAAACCGATCATTCTCAGGCTTATCTTCAACCCATTTTTATTTTTTTTAATGACTGTTGTCAAGTCCGACCCTTCCTAAAAAGCCGTGTTCAAGGCAAGCTAGGCGCTAATAACACACAGCTGCACCTCTACCGTGGCGTCTCTCTCGCTTTTTGATGACGTAATTGCTGCATGAATTCCGATTTGAGAGACTGGACAGTACAGACCGCCGCGACAGTCTGGAAAAATGTGGCCCAGATCGGATTTGAACCACATACGAAAGTGACCCAGATCGGATTTTAAATGGTCGAGTTCTATGCGACTTGTCACGTTCAGACTGTTAAGTTAATGCCTCACTCTAGTCGGAAAAACACGAAAAAATCGGATTCATGCATTAAGACCTGTAGTATGAACGTAGCCTAACTGAATTCCAGTTAATGCGTGCAACACTCCCCATGACCTCCGCCCATATTACAACGGAATAATAATTCAAGGCATAATTTTAAAATGAAATAATTTGAGAAATAAATTAAAAGTATAAAAACAAGGTTGTTGATATACAAGCACTTACTTAGGCTGAAGTCCTCTAGCAACGTAACGGAAATGCGAGCCAGCCAAGCAGGAGAGAGTGAACGGACAGCCATATATACACTGTAACAATAAAGGAAACAATAGCGTAGCATTAATAAAACAAAATTCTTGATTTAAGGAATTTTCTTCAGTATCAGACCAACTTTCTTCAACTAGGAATGTGCCGGTATGATATTCTGATGGTATGATAACATGAAGACAAAATACCACCGTTTCACAGTATTGTAATTACAGCTCTAAAATTAGTCAATTTGAGATCCTGGGTTAAAAAACAAAAAAAAAACAATTAAATCAATTGAACAGGATTCTATTTTTTAAAACATTAGCAAAGTGGAACATAAGTATAATGTTAAGTTAAAATAAAAATTAATAAATGAATATTCTAAATAGAATTAAAATAAATGCAGTCCTTTAGGTGCACCTAAATCCACAGCCACAGCTCAACATTATTATCATCAGAACAAAAATAATTGAATTATTTGTCATAAAAAGCACGTGTGTATGACTCAGATGGTAAATGGTGTTAAACTTGTATAGCGCCTTTCCACCTTTCAAAGCGCCATCCACCAACTGGTGACGCAGCCCTAGGAGCAACTGGGGTGCAGTATCTTGCTCAAGGATACTTAGACAAGTTCATCAAGGGAGAGATTTGAACCCACAACCTCTGGGTGGGGGGGCAACTTTACTACTAAGCCACGTTAGAAAAATACCACGTTTTACCACCGCTAGACACACTAAACACGCTGGAGTTAACTCTCATAGTGGGTGGGAAATGTTCATGACAGTGGTTAATAACCTTTAATTTTGTATAAATATGAAGTCATATTGGAGGTATTGCCTCCTTTGCAGCCACCCTCCGAAATCATGTTTTACATATCGGTTGGCCCTCCTCCTCTAAGCTGTGGCCGTCTGTAACTTTTCTCTAACTGAAGTATTCCTATACCAGCGATTTGTTTCTTGGATGGGGGAAAAAAGTTCAGGACTTTCACCTCCTCCGGCCACAGTGTAGCAAAGCTGACTCACTGACTCCGGGCAACAACCAGTGTGGGAGTGTTGAGCCTTGCAACTGCAAGCGAGGGATTTCTCCATGCATTTTTGGAATAATAATGGCTAATACCTTAGGGACGGTATGACGGAAAATTTTTGCGGTTTTGAAACCTTGATGTTTTCATACCACAGTGTACTTTGAAAGTGGTAATCGCCACATGTTTATCTTCGACACTAGGATTTCCCCCCCTGACCAGTTAAAATACATGTCCAAGGACTTCTGCCTTATCCTTGTCTTTAAGATTTTGCTGAAATATGCGAGGCAGGTGTCATTGATTGAGGAAAACTATAACATAGCCAGTATGCATCATTTCCAAATGTTTTTACCGCCTCCCAATACACAAACATATCCTTTATTGCCTTCGTTGTCAGCGGCTGTTCTGGTTTGTTGGTGCGAGATGCTCATAAGCCACCTAGCGGGATGCTGAGACACTTGGTGTGACAAAGTAAAAGAGAGAGCTCGTATGGCACCTGGCGGGATGCAAAAGCACTCGGAATGTCAAGCGAGAGAGAAGCTTTTCTAGATTTCGCTCTTCAGTCGTTTAGTGAAAATTTGCTCTAATAATGAGACTGATTTTCTCTTATGATGATGCTCGTATCATTAGTGCCCACTGTGCTGTGATGTAACAAGACATTAACATTTCAGTGTTTATTAGCGGATATTTATCATCTAGAGCTGATTGACATTGCAAAACTTCATATTTTAAGTGAGTAAAAGTGTGTACAGTAAGTAAAGAAGAATAGTTGCTTGCTTTTAAGGGTTACGCTCTTTAGTCTTCTTTAGCAGTTCTTTGATAATACATTAAACTTTGTGTAAACTCCAAAACAAGCATGAACTGAATGAGGCCACATTGAAAAGCATGGAAAGTGGGCAAAACAAGAGTTGCAAAAATGTGGTGACAAGGCTCAAAATAAGCAAATTTAATAAATAAAAATCATGAAACATAAAAACTTTGATTTTGAAGTCACTCACAGCAGGGGGTGCTGAGGATCTTATTTTGTTTTTCCCATCCAAATACAGCCGTTTCAGTCCAAATTTGTCATGCTTGTGCTTTTTCTCCATACAAAGCGTGCACAATGGCACACACGCATCCTGGATAGTTTACGTACTACTACTAGGCTACTACAAAGACAGTGTTCTATTTCACCCACAGTGTGTGTTGGAGTTTTTGTATTGGAAATAAAAGGCCCGTGTTTTATATAATGTCAATCCCTGCAGCTAGACGGCGCTATGACACACAAACACATTTGAAAACTACAGTGGTACCTCTACATACGAAGTTAATTCGTTCCAGGACCTAGTTTGTAAGTTGAAATTGTTGTATGTCGAGCAGGATTTTCCCATAAAAATACATGATCGTTCCATTAATTTGTTCCACAGCCCAAAAACCTACACTAAATCCTTAATAAATACTGCTGGTACAATTACAAATGGCAATTACATATAGCAAAACAAATAAATTATAAATACAAATTGGAATAATAATATCATAATAATAATTCCTGTAATAATGTAACAAATAGGGTTCTAATGTGGCGGATGTTTTTTTGCTGTACCTGAACGCACCACGTGACTGACGGGACAGAGAGAGGGAGTGGTGAGGTTTAGAGTTTACTTTCAATGTTTTCTTGAGAATACCGTCAACTGTGGCGGATAGTAGGCGTTTTGTGTTGGATGAGTTCTGAAATAAATGATAAAAACCTGACGAAGCTGGCGATTTCTTTGGCGATGTTACCACAAAAATAATTGTCACCTTAACTAATAAAGACTGGTGAACGGTGGTCGGAGAGGGACCGTGGAAATGTATTGTTGGGCCAGTTCACGGATGCGCACCCCACGCTCATATTTTTCATCTTCATTTCAAAGGTAATCATCACCTTTTTTCTTTTCACCACCTGTACCAACCTTTTTGAAACCTGTGTTGATTTCTTACACAAGAAAATCCTCTGTGCGTTCGTCTGCAGTACTTTCATGTCGTCGTATTTCGAGCATGTCGTCGGATGTAGAAACAAATGGCGAGTCAAATTTGACGTCGGATGTCGAAAAGATCATGTGTCGAAGCGATCGTATGTCGAGGTACCACTGTAAGTGGTCCAATAAGCCACGGTTTAATACCCACTTTTCACAACACTCAGATAAATTGCACACAAATATCCAACAGCGCACTGCATGGCGGCAGCTTAACAACAACAACAAACAATAATATGGCTAAAATGCAAACTATTTGAAGTTCTCCACAATCTAAATCTGCAGCTACCTTTTCCTCGCAGGGCATTATTACAAACTACCATAATCATCTTCATTTTAAACCTTGAATTGAATTTTAGAAAATGTTGCTTTTTTTATAAAGAAAAAATAACATTCATTTTTGGGCCATGTTAATGCCTCCTCTGTTAAAAGTTAACTTTTCCTTCCAATAGCGCCTTTTCCAACGTGACCTGGTAGCAAGCAAGGTGTCAAGTGGTGACCATGTTATTAAAAAAAAACTTTTTCAACATACAGTCCCTGACAAAAGTCAGTTGCTATTGTCGAAACAGCTAATAACGTGACTTTTAATTATTCAATTAGTTTCAGAAATGGCTCATATGAAAGCTAAGACCCTCCCATATGATGTTGAATGTACAAAAATATATTTGTTTTACTGAAAAAAAGATTGATAATTTAATGAAGACATAAAAGTCAAATTTTGTAAAGACAAAAGTTTTGTCGCCTACAGAAAGTAGTGTGAAAATTGAACAAATCTATTTCAAATACAAAAATATGTTACATAACATAAGCGAATGAAGTAGCGGTGCTGTGAGATCCAAATTTAATATTTTTTATGACTTCCATGGGCTTGAAGGACTGCACCCATGCGGTTCGGCAAGGATTCATACAATTTATTGATAAAGTCATCAGGAACATCAAAGAAAGCAGTCTTGCATGCCTCCCAGAGTTCAACATTTTGAGTTTCATCTTCCATGCTTCCTCTTTCATCCTGTTCATGTCTGGTGACTGGGCTGGCCAGGCCTGGAGGATCTTGATCTTCTTTGCCTTTAGGAACTTTGAGGTACAGATTGAAATATGCGATGGAGCACCATCCTACTGCAGAATTTGTCCCTTTTTATGGTTAGGAATGTAAGAGGCAGCTAAGATTTGTTGACTATTCAGACTATTGATGTTGCCTTCCACCCTGCAGCTGTCTCGCACACCCCCATACTGGATGTAACCCCAGACCATGATTTTGCCACCACCAAACTTTACTGTCTTCTGAATCTCGGATCCATGCGGGCTCCAGTAGGTCTCCTGCAATATTTGCGGCGACTGTGGTGTAATTCAATGGAAGATTCATCTGGAAAATCTACCTTTGCCACAAAACAGTTTTTGCCCCAAAAACTGTGTCTTGCCAAAATTTGACCTTGATGTCTTCACTAAATGATAAATCTTTTTTCACTGAAACAAATATATTTTTGTACATTCAACATCATTTGGAAGGGTCTCAGCTTTCATATGAGCTATTTCTGAAACCAACTGAATGATTAAAAGTCAGGTTATTAGCAATTGTTTCTACAAAATGGATAAGCGACAAGACTTTTGTCAGGGACTGTATATATTTAATCCCCAAAGTTAAATATGCTATTGATTTATCTTTAACAAACAAAAATAATAAACACTAATCTGTTTTTTTCTCCCCAACACCAGGGGGTGCTGCAGCACACTCAGCAACCCACTTTCCGCGTCACTTTCCTTGATGAGGGAATTGTGTTTGTCTCTATTTCATTCAGGAGTTTTCCTATGAGGTGACTCTGGACTTACTGGCAAAGAAAACCCTTGAGATCTCAGTGTGGGACTACGATTTGGGAATGAGCAATGACTTCATAGGTGAGATAGCAAACCACACGATATTGCCAAAATTATTAGCTTCACATGCTTTGACTTGAATATCAAATAAAATGAAACTGCCTTCTCAATGAACTGACACTTATCCAGTCAAGTTACTGAATGTTAAAAGAGCTTCTCGTCCAACATTGGCATGTCCTGATAAAGCAAGTGACCGTAAACTTTTGACAATATAGTGTATCTTGAGGATTGTGAGACAGGAAATAGGAAAATGAAACACTTAGGAAGATAAGTGTGCAAGAGTGAATGAAAAAGGCACCGATTTGAGGGAATATCAAAAGCAGGCCAAGCGTGGGTGGAAGGAGAGGGAAGTAAAAGATACATAAAAAAGGATCCATAAAAAGTGCTGGGAGACGAGAGTTAATTATCATGCACAGGGAGTCTGATTGAGCTAGCAAAGGAAATAAGAGGCTTAAGAAATATTTTTTGTCAGCGCTGCGGTGTTCATGCATTCAGCTTGTAGAATCAATTCTACTAAACACTTTTCGAATGGCCTGCTGTGTACATCCTATGGATGAAGAACATCGGGGATTCAGGAGTGATTGGAAAGCAGCAGGGTAGTAGAGTGGAAAAATATTACCCATCCTCCTCTTCCCCGATGTGTTCAGATCAGAGCCTTAAACCATGTCAGATGTATTGAGCACACTGGTTGGTCATAGGGACTTGCTGTTGAGATAGCACGGTGAGGTATTATCCCCGCTGGGAACCAAAGACCATAAGTTTAGCAGCCCCATAACACAAACATTCCCGAGACCACCATCATTGCAGATTTCGTGACAGCAGCCTGCCATTTAGGTTAATTGGTGTTGGTGCTGAGGAGAGGGTTCTCTGGGAAGAAAACTAGAATGTAGATGAACAAGCCTCGCGGGGAGTTCGAATGAGAGCAATAACTGTTAATAGTGGTTTAACTGGGCTGATATAGGGGATCCAATAAATCTTTCCTTTACTCATTCACTGCCATTGACAGTGTAGACATCCATTCTATTTTAACTAGCGGGGTTGGCAGTGATCATTAACTGGCAGCCAGCCACTCCCAGTCCAAATTAACTGGACGTCTAGTGTCGTCAATGGCAGCCGCTTGCTATTAAAGATGTGCAGTAAACGTATTCGACACCACTAAAAATTACATGCCATTGTGTGTTGTTTATCATGTTGTACTGTCCTGAGACAAGCTATTGATGCATGTGATGTCAACTCCTCTCACTTGAGTTAACCAAACTGTGAAAGAGATGATTTGAACGACAAGCAAGGCCTTTTGAAGAGGTGATTTTTTGATTTAGATGTTATTTTCAAGGTTTTGACTTGGGAGAAAAAATGTTTGTGTCATGTCAGGCAAAAGAAGGGCTCAGATTTTCTTCTTCTTCTTCTTCTTCACCATCATCATGATCATCAACATCATCATCATCATCTCTCTTATATCATGCAGAATGGTTGTAAGTAACTTTTTTCAGGTCATTGCAATAGTGAAAGTTAGTTCAACAAATAGTGAGAATTAGTCTTAGGGGCAGTTTACATGGCGACTCTGCGACACAAAGACTGAGTAGCGGACTCGCCTCGCGTGCAAATGGTGTCGGCGAAGACGAAAAATTCTGAATCCTGCCTCCAAAGTGGAAGATTTCGACTGCGGGGGATTGAGGGGGGCTTTCTCCGGATGAATATCAAAAGCTCCCGCGGCGCGAGACCGCGCCGATAACGTCAGCACTCGTACTCGTCACGTTGGGTGTGCGCAGCGGTGCTACTAAACATTAAAAACAGCAAATATGGCGGAATGTCGGCTTTAATTTACTGTTTTAATAATATTTTTAAATTAAATATATTGAATGTTTCCATTTTTGTGCCTTTTTGAACAACAAAAAAAATGCCATTGCTTCGAATGGGCGGGCATATTTTTTTCCGGGCTGAGGAGCTTGTTGGGGTAATCAAAGTGCATCATTCGCTGTCGCCTTGTAAATGTGCACTGCCCCCTACGGGCTGGCATGAATACTACATCGTTTTCTTGCGGAATTTCGACATTGTTCGAATGGAGACGGGCCCATATAAATGCAAATTTGAAATTTTTCGTATTCTCAGAGAGTCACCATGTAAACGGCCCCTTAGTTTAGTTTTCCTATGCCTGTATAGATTTGGGTGGTCCATTAAATGCATTCTTGGGATTAGCCCCAACCCTAAAGCTGTTTTTATGGTAGTAGTTCTCTTCCTGGGAGTTTGAAGACTGATCGTAACGAATGTGTATCACAATGGTTTCTCTCAAACAGAGCATCAACACCTGCCTGTAACAATGTATTGTCAGGAGCGCTGATAAAAACATTGAAAGACATCTTGGATTTTAACTGCCTTTAAAACTGTCCTTTGTAATTAAAATTGCCGGAATACTGTGTAAAGCAAGCCTACCTGCCACCTTTCTACTTTTGAAAATTAGAAAGTAGCTAAAGTTCATGAACATTTCATATGACTCTAAAAATACATACTTTTTGGTAGCCGTTAGCGGACCAAGAAATCATGCATTGCACTAACGCAAGCTGTGATTAAAATCCTTTGAATTTTTTAAATTCCCCCTAATTAATATAATATATGGGATTAACTTGTGAAGTTTAAACTGGAAAGAGATTCAAACAAGGAGCTTTAGAACTAGGGTTGGGCATCGAGCATCGATGGGCTCCGGGACTAACACTCAGATTCTCCCGTAACTGTTCGAATTCTTCTTTTTCGATTCCAAGTTTCGATGCCCTGACTGCCGACTGGAAAAAAATAGCTGCCGAACACCACTAAGAAGAAGCCACATGAAGACTAGCTCCGTTAAGAGCAAATCAAATGAAGTGGCTAACTTAGCTTAGCACAAAAACAGGTTGCTTTGCTTCACATAAATGAAACAAGTAACAGAATAAACACACTGAAATCATATCAGGCCCTCTGTTAAAACAAATTTACACATTTTGTTTGATCAAGGGTTCCCAACGATGTGTAGTGCAGAGGAGGTGTGTAGCATCTGTACACCTCAAGGATTCTTTTTCAACTAAAGTAATGTTCTTTTTGCCTGCTGCTTCCAGCAAGTCACCACTAGGGGAAACCAAGCTAACATAGCAAAACCAAAGAAAAACTGTCGATTCCGGAGTTACAATAGTGAAATCTAGTAGACGGATGAACAATATATCAATTTAAAAAGAAATCAAACTTAAAAGGTAGTCAACTTAAGATCAAGGGACAGAACACTCCCCGCCTGACATCTGTCAGCCTTAACTAACTTGTAGAAATACCACCTTTAAAAAAAAACATGCAATACAATAAATACCTGCAACATAAGACACTGTAAAACATAGGCAAAAGAATATGTGTAAACGTTTTCTCCGTGAGCTTTTGAAAAATAAACATCTTTGTGAAGGTGCACTCCTGTGGAAAGAAACTTAATCATATTCAAGGTCAAAGACTGATATTTAAGGGTGTAACGGTACATGTATTTGTATCGAACCGTTTCGGTACGGGGTGCTCGGTTCGGAACGGAGGCGTACCGAACGAGTTTCTGACGTAATGTAACCCTTACTTTTCGAGGCCGTGAGTCGATCGGGTTACAGTTTCTTTGTCTAGATTATATTTACTCCGTCTTCTCTACCATAATGAGGACCAACACGGTAGGACAGTATATGTCCCAGAAACGTCAACGGCGCGAGAACGTGGCCGCCGCGAGAACGCAGTGAAACGCGGGCGTTATAGTTAATCAGCGAATGCACACCAGTCGCAGTGCGGCCGCGTGTAGTCCCAGAAGCGGCTCAACGCGAGTTTATTATTTGACGCGAGACGCGGCCCACCTGCGTCAATACTACTAGCTTCGATCGGGCAGACCGGAAGTCACTCGTGTAAAAATACGGTGGATCTGGTCGATTTTCAAACTAATATGCAACCGTAACCCACTTTTTGAGTCCATCAGATCTCTTGAGTGGTAGATCGGGGAACAGTTGACTTGTCTTTGTTAATTAACTGCTGTCTTTTCTGCTATTATAATAACTAACACAGCCCCATGTTCAATACAAAACCCTCCTACCACAACAAAATAAGTAGGAACTAATATTCACATAGGAACTAAAGTTATACAACATAAAATATACAATATAAATGAATACTACATCATATTTGTAAAATATAAACACATAATAAAATAAATAATAGCCCATTTAAATAAAATAAATTGAAATGAGCTAAAACACCTGTAATTAAATAATAAGAATAATACACAGATCCTGCTTACGCAATTAAATTTATTAATTTCTGTGTGGCGCTTTAACTTGAGAAAATCCATCAATAAAGCTTTTGAAAACCATTCATAAGAAAAAGAAAAAAAAAGATTCATTGAGGCATTTCATTTGTAAAATACATGTTAAAATCTCTGTCATTGGGATTGCTTTTCTCTTTAGCACAGGACTTTTCATCTTTCTTTCAGAAAGAAAGCTGACCTATACGCGGGGTCTGAAAGGCAAATTGTTGTTGGATTATTATCTTTAAATACCCGCTACTTTTTGAGCAGAATTCTAGCTTTGTATAGGCTAATGTTCCTATTGTTGAAAGCACAAAAGTGTGTAATAAACCACTAGCACCTTTATTATTTTGCATTTTGTTTTCTTACTGTACCGAAAATGAACCGAACCGTGACCTAAAAACCGAGATACGTATCGAACCGAGATTTTTGTGTACCGTTACACCCCTACTGATATTTATATACAAGTTAAAAATAGCCTTGTGAGAAATTCATACCAAAGTTAATTGAAAGTTAATATAATTAAAATAATAATAATCAAGAAGTTAAGAAATTAATATAAACTATGCAATTTTTTTGACCCTACCTATTGAAAGAATCGTAATTGAGAATCGTTTGGAACTGGAATCGAAACGTGGAATCGGAATCGTTCAAATTCAAACGATGCCCAACCCTATTTAAAACTGAGGGACAGAAATGCTATCCATTAGTATACCGCTGTGCCCATACACCAATCAATGATTGATTAACGACTCATTTGAAAGGCAGATAATTACTCATCTGTTGTGTACACTTGGCGCTCTTGAGGTTTCTGCCACTGGAGCAGAGGGAGTAAACAGGAGGTTTTGCACGGGCCAAAAAGCTGCGAGAGCTGGCTGTACACCTGCTCCTCTCCTACCAGGTTGTCAAACCTAACTTTGTCATCAACCAGTTCCTCTCCCATCGCGAATCAGAGCGACGGCTGGGTTGTCCCGAGCGGCCCCGGGGCTCAGGGAACATCTGTCTATTTCTTATCAAAGTCTGCAGGAGTGTTTTGGGGTCGTAGTTCTACAGAACCTCCCTTAACAGATGCAGACGTTGTCTCTCCGATGTGAGCAGAAAGGGACACAGAAAGAGAATGCGGGAAATAAACAGCTTTTCCCCTGTTCCCAGCAGCATCGTTGCAGGCAGAGTTCATTTCCGAGCTGAGACGAGTTGCACATCAACAAACAGTGCTTGCTTGCTTGCGGCTGTCATTTTGTAGCGCGCTGTTAAAAGGCAGCATCGCCATAATACTATTTTATGACATTTCATGCTCCTTTAACTGTGCAATGGCAGCCAAGGGAAAGGCTGTATCATAACCCCCGGTGTCGCAAATGACTGTGCCTCTCTTGCAGTCTGTTGCTCCATCACCTGGCTCATTTCCTGCACATTTGTCACCTCCCACCCATCATGCTCAATGGCGTCTCCCTTTCTACTGATTCCCGAGCCAAACATCTTTCATTCCATCCGGCTTTCATCCAATTTGCACCCTTACTCTGTCGTCTGTTTGGACCTTTGCCTCCAGGTGGTGTGGAGCTGGGAATCAACGCAAGCGGACAGAGACTCAGACACTGGTTCGAGTGTCTCAAAAACAAAGGGAAGAAAGTGGAGTATTGGCATACGCTCACACAGCAAGGGGCCCCGAGCAGCGACAAAACGGACTAAATCACAGCAGAGCAGAGGCACAATAAACACACAAGAACAGCCCCATGAAAGATATCTAAAGAAACATAAACAACATGCAATAATAGTAATGTGATAGCGATGAAAATGAAATCTATCATTTAATGACAACAGCACCGATTATTTGTAAATGATCTTCATTCTGACATCAGTGATGTTAATAAGGTGTGGTGTTTATTTTTTTAAGGTAAACCAAATTGTCCTCATGAGTGTAACAAAGTGATACACACTACTTTGTCATTTAGACCTTGTGGAAGTCACTCTTATGTCCTTGTTGGAATGTACAAATAATGATGAGGTGATTAGAATTCACTTGAGGCCAGCAGATGCGTGAACCCGTGTGACTCTTTGGGCCTGATTTACTAAGATCTTAAATAGATAGCACTAACTTGATTGTACACTCTAAAATATTGCCAACGCTGAAGGTGGTGATCAACCGAGGTTGCCACTTTTTATTGAAGATCCTTGTGAACTTACTGAAACAGATTGTTGAAAACAGGTTTAAGAGTGGTGTAATCAAAAGATGGTTTGGACCGTGGAATATTTAAGAAGTAATAGAAGTGGAAGCGAAGCCTTACAATTGAGTTGTCGAAAATAAATCAATGATTTTGATACATGTCGTTTGGGGAGCTGCATAAAAGTCATGTTTTCGTTGATTGAACTTGTCCCAAGTGCGTGACAAATGGATGTCACAGTCCGCAAATGCAGAGCTGAATTGAATTCTTTAATGTGATATGGCATAACTCCTTCATGTGACTATCTCAAAGACAGCTCTTCAAACTCCCAAAATTGCATTGGTGAATTGACAACATGTCACAATGATTTTAGTCTGTGAAATGTCAATGTTTACACAGCGGACAAGTTCTCCTGCCAGCGTTATGAGTTTGCGTTCCGGTTTGCACCTGCCTTTCTGAGGTGCTTTTAAAAGACACAAAACTAGCCTTTAAAATTTGTCTCAGGTTTATTAAATCACATTGAGCGTAGTAATGCATGTGCTCCTCCTCATAAAGAATTGTGCGGCAATCCTGGGTTAGTAGTTCAGCTCCCTCATCTGTTTGTAAGCCATTTTTGCACACACAAACCTTTAGTAGATCAGGCCCACAGTGTCAATGCATCGCTATTGTGGCTTGTATTGTAACACAGCATTGTTACTCTATGATATGAAGCACAAAGTTGATCCAGTCAGTGGATTTGTTCCTTTAACATGTCAGTCTTTTTAACTGTTTGTCTTTCATTGTCTTTGTGACTCTGTAGTCTGTGTGCATGTGCGTGTGAAGCAGGCTTGGAGAATTTCAGTGCCTCAATTTTCTGTCTGTGCAGCATCTCTTTTCACATCGTGCCCCGATCACAACTGAACTTCAAGAAGCACAGTGTTTGCATGAGTGTGTGACAGAAAGACACAAGGACAAGAAAGCGGCACACTCCAGAGAAACCTTTTGCTGCCTCCAGTGGTTGCAGTGATAATTACGTCATCTCATATCTCAGTCAGAAAAACTTTTGAGGCACATGCACAATTCAATGAGATCCAATACAAAAACTGTCCTTTAAAAAGACAAGGAAGCTCACTTTTGAGTGATGGTGTCAGCGAAGGCTTTATTATATTTATGAATTAGCGGCGACCTCGCACTCAGAGGTGTTTGCACTGTTCTAACAAAATCATACAAAATGAGCAGCTTCTGTATAGGTTCTCTTTTGATTGTGTGCTTAATGAAGTGTTCAATGAGTGTTTATGCCTTCGTACATTGACTTAGCTGCATGCTCACAGATATGCAGAAAGATTGATGTCTGGGAGGTAAGCTTTTTATTGTTACTTCAAGTGTGCAATATCAATCAATAAATGATGCAACTTTTATTTCCTGCAGGCCGATATAACGCTAGCAATTTATCTATTTGTGAATGTTGTCACTTGATTTATGGGAGTAGCGTTGCTTACAGCTCATCGAATACATCTTTATACGGTCCGTCCTTGGACACTCATGACATAAGGACTTAATTACGAATTCTGGGATCACTGTTTACTGAATATCAAGTTTATTTTTCTTCACTGAATGGGAAAGATAAGACAAAGTGTCTGTAAAAAACATGTCATGGTCATAAACAAAAGCCCCCGCCGCTGAATCTCTGCATGACTTAGGCTTAGTAGCTATCATTTATCAACACAGCTCTAACCAGGCTCTGGTCCACTAAAGCACACACACAGTAAGGCAGAGCCCTGTTGGAGCCATTAGTCCAATCGATCCATTAAGTCCTTCGACAACCTTGTGAATATCTCTGGATGTGGAGAAAAGAAGAGTGTTCCGAAGTGGAGAAAGGACTCGGGTTTCAAACTAAAGCTATGAAGATCCTGGAGTCTAGCTCAGAAACGGTCGCCAGTCAGTCTCATGGTACATATAGAGACAGACAACACCACAGTCAGACCTTTGATGGCTTTAACAAATGAAAACGATTGTGATCATATTTTGTCAGCAATTCCACCCTCTTGCATGCTTTGCCTTCATTTGATCCGCAATGTAGCTGCATGTTTAGCAATAATCCTCAGTTTGTACTGCGGCGCGTGCTGATGTGTTGACAGTTCAAGTCGTCCGTCCTGCCATCAGGGTGCTTGTTTGTGCAGGTTGTCATTCAGGGTGCTTGCATTCTACAATTTTGACACTTGCCTCCCTTTAAGGCTTCACGTGGTAATAATGCAAAGAAAATGAAAGTGGGGTGACAAGTGTGTTGTTTATTTACTGTCACAATCACAGTGTGACTGAATGGCATCATGTGATCATGTTTTGTCACTACATCTCCAAATAAACAAGTCGTTTGACTGCTTGTTTTTCCTGAACCTCAAATAATACATGCAGTTTTATTTGGGTAGGATATTCATTGACTACAGCACATGAAACGTTTTATTGGGGCAGTTTACATGGCGACTCTGCGACACAAAGGCGAAATGACTGAGTAGCGAAATCGCCTCACATGCATATGGTGTCGGCGAAGACGAAAAATCCAGAATCCTGCCTTCAAAGTGGAAGAATTCGATTGCGGGGGATTGAGTGGGGCTTACTCCGTATGAATATCAAAAGCTCCCGCGGCACGAGACTGCGCCGATAACGTCAGCACTCGTACACGTCACATTGGGCGTGCGCAGCGGTGCTACTAAACATTAAAAACGGCAAATATGGCGGAATTTCGGCTTTAATTTACTGTTTTAATAATATTTTTAAATTAAATATGTTGAATGTTTCCATTTTTGTGCCTTTTTGAACAAAAGAAAAATGCCATTTCTTCGAGTGGGCGGGCATATTTTTCTCCGGGCTGAGGAGCTTGTTGCGGTCAAAGTGCATCATTCGCTGTCGCCTTGTAAATCTGCACTGCCCCCTAAGGCCTAGCATGAATACTACATTGTTTTCATGCGGAATTTCGACATTGTTCGAATTGAGACGGGCCCATTTAAATGCGAATTTGAAATTTTTCGTATTCTCGGAGAGTCACCATCTAAACGGCCCCTTATTGTTTGCTCAAATATAGGCGCAGATCTAGAAAAAATATTTAAGGGGTGGCCAGAGGAGGGCAGAAACTTTTTGAGCGTGGCAAATATATCATGTTAGTATAATACATCACTGATTCTTTGGACAATGATGTGATATTTTGCGACGATTCGATTCAAGGGCCTTTGATGGATTTAATACAAAATTATTAGAGCAATACTAGGTAACTTTTCAACCTTTATAAAATTTTCATAACATTTGTGATGATATGTCGACTGACAACTAGCTGAATGACCGGCACTAATTAACTTTGGGGAGGGTGGCAGGAACCCTGCCACACACACAAAAAAACCTACAAATCTGGTGACTGCTTTACGGCATACGTCATTTCCCCCTTTCCCTCTTCATTATAAAAATGGAAGTCAAAGTTTAGTCTGAAGAGGAAAAAGAAAGGGCGGCCACCAAGATATACAGAATTAGCATTGGCCCGGCTTTCACTCGCTGGCGTGACATAAACCGAACTCGTCAGTGCTGATGAGTTTGGGTTGGGTGGAGGGTTTAGCCACACGGTTGCTAACCATTATATGCAATTGTTTAGCCACAACTGGATTCATTACCTTATTACTTTTCATCTTTCACACAGCCGCTAGAACAGAAATGTTTAATCCATCTACAAGCGACCATCATGATTTTACGTCACTAGGTGTGCGTTGGCACTCATGGGAAATGCAGCGCTGGTCCTCATGGGAAACGCAGTCTTATGTGAATTAGAATCATATTTTGAGACGATTCGACTATATACAACAATTTAGCAAAGCGCAAATGACGAGCAATTAGTCTTTTAATCTGCTGGTTAGCCGCGCCTACCATTATAGGGCCCCCAATAGACCCTACCCACCGACGTCACAAAATCACGTGCTCGCTGTATGGTTCCGCCCCCTTGTCCGTCATTTTGTGTCTGTATTATCAATGGTCTCAATTGATCGAGCAATTTATAATGCATTTCATGGAAGACCCGGTGCTTTCGGATGCCGTAAACTCACTTGATGCGTTGCATAAAAGGCGTTATGTGGAAAAGCTTCAGTTTATCCATTCGCCAGATCCATATTTGATGCCTAAATCGATGTTTTTCGACCCTCTGTCTCCGCCGTATTTGCCTGACATCTGCTAGCTAGCCTGATATGTACAACTATCTTGTCCACACAAAATCAGCCTATTCTCACGAAAGTTTGAAAAACTTTAAGAGCTTGGAGGCTTATAAATACTTCGTTGCTGGTTGGGAGAAACAGGTCCTCGTCCACGAAAATTCGGCAGGAATCTATCTTGTGCTTGGAAAGGTGAGTTACGAAATTTTCAATTCAAAATCTTTTGTTATTGCTAACATCCACTGTCAAGTCTAATGTATTTCATGTCGTTTGTCAATGGAGTTAGGGCTTTTAATGTTTATATGGTTTAGCGATAGCACTCTCACTACATACATACATGTATGTTGTCGGCGATTAGCCTAGCAATGATCTTAATTGTGGTTGTCAGCCCAAAACCCTCTAAATATATATTAAATGCATCTTACCAGATATAAAATGACTACTACATAATCTGTGGTAATCGTTTGGAGCCCAGTTTTCTCGTCGAATTGCAGCAGCCCATCTCGCTCTCTTCTCTCCGGGTCTCTCGGAATCCGGTAGAACTTCAAGTCTCTCCGTCTTCTCCGTCTATCTTCTCTGTTATTGCAACCGACCGCCACACACGCCTTCACCATTTTGATTATTAATGTTAACGAGCAGAAAAACACGTCATAAATAGGAGGAATGTACGTAGCCGTAACAGGTAAACATGATGTGTTGACGGACAATTGGGCGGCACCAGTCAGGAGGAAGGAGTTGTGACGTCACATGGGTAGGGTCTATAGACCAAACGAATAAATATCAGTCTTTGAACTTGAATATGATGACGTTTCTATCCACAGGATTGCACTTTCACAAAGATGTTTATTTTTTAAAAGCTCACAGAGAAAACATTTACAGATAATTTTTTTTGCCTATGTTTTAGAGTGTCTTATGCTGCAGGCATTTATTGCATTGTTTGTTTTAGGTGGTATTTCTACAAATTAGTTAAGAGCGAGGAGTGTTCTGTCCCTTGCTCTTAAAGTTGACTACTTTTTAAGTTTGATTTCTTTCTAAACTGATAGGCTATATTGTTCATCCGTCCACAAGATGTCACTATTTTAACTCCATTATCCATCAATTGTAACTCGGCTTCCCCTAGTGGTGACTTACTAGAAGCAGCAGGCAAAAAGAACTTACTACTTTAGTTGGGAAAGAATCCTTGAGGTGTACAGAAGCTACACACTTCCTCTGCACTACACATTGTTGGGAACCCTTAATAAAGAAAAATCTGTAAGTTTGCATGTTTTAACAGAGGGTCTGATATCATTTCGGTGTGTTTATTCTGTTACTTTGCTGTCATTTATGTGAAGCGAAGCAACACGTTTTTGTGCTAGGCTGAATTAGCTACTTCATTTGATTAGCTCTTAACAGAGCGAGTCTTCATGTGGCTTCATCTTTGTGGTATTCAGCAACTATTTTATCCAGTCATCTATCAGGGCATCAAAACTGGGAATCGAAATTTTAAAAAAAATTGAGCAGTTCCAGGAGAACCGGAGTGTTAGATCACATCGATGCCCGATGCCCAACCCTAGTGATGACTTGGGTGAGAACTGGGATGGCAAGCCTGTCTTTTAGGGTGGCAGTTGCCACCCCAAGCCAGCCTGGTGGATCCACCCCTGCTCACAGGTCAGATCAACTCACAGAATAAGGGATATCTTTACATGCATTGATTGAATGGCGTAGGTTTGCATAAGGACGGCAGGGACATAACACTACCAACCTTTCAGGATGCTCATATTGTCCCCACCAACTTTTAAACCACCTTATTTGCAGTATATATTGACTTCACGGACAACTTTTTTTCCTGCTGAAAGGAGAGAGTCTCATCTTTCTTTTGGTGGGTTCCATGTTTATATAGCAATAGACCAGAACTTTCTGTGGGCCTTGCAAAATCAGTCAAAATCCAGTAAAACAGCCGGGAGCGAAGGGGGTTGCACCGGTGAAAATGGCTGGGAGTGAATGAGTTAAGTGAATTATTTTCGTTATGTTCAGACTTACATTTATCCCTTTTCACTTCCTGAATGTGCCAGTCTATTTCTTTCCCCTCAAATGCACGTTTGATTGGCTGATGACTTGACCCCCCGCCCCCTCCTCCCGCCACACAGACGCAGACGCACGCTCACACAACCCTGCCGAGAGAAATACAACATTATGCCTTCTCCATCCCTTCGAAGAGGAGGGATATTATAAGGTTTTTTTTGGCCAGCAGAAGCCACTGTAAGTAATGTAAAAAGACGTCAATGTTGTGGAGGTGGGGGAAACACCACTAATTTTGCTACTAAAAGTGCAATCTGACTCAGAGTTGGCTAACTTGCAAAACTACTCGGTTAGGCTAGCCTCCACAAGGAACAATGAAGTCAAGCTAGCCGTGCCTCATTTGGATAATTTTTTGGATTATGTGCATTACTGTAATACAACGCGGTGGCCCCAGAGGGCAAGTCCCAAGAATGGCTCGACTTCAGAGGGACACTGACATGAACATGAACTGACATGGGGGGAAAAAATCTGTGAAATTAAATCACGCATGAGAATTTCATGTGAGTACTTTGGTTCGAGTCTTGGAGGGTGCCTCAGATGTAGATCGGTCCTTGAATAGCTCAGATTTCTTTTTTTTTTCGAAAATCACTTTGGTTTTATTAATATCCCGTCCCCAGAAAAAAGTGTACATGCAGGTTATGCTGTTAAATCATCCCTACCAATGTTGAGACAAAACCTACTAGTGCTGCAGCGATCGAATATTTTAGTAATCGAGTAATCGACTGAAAATTCTATCGAGTAATCGGATAAAACAAATTTTTTTTAGGTAAAGAGCAATTATAAATATACATGATAAAACAAGACATTTCATCTAATATTGAACCATTTTCAGTCAATCAATGTCTTTATTTTCGATGTACATTGTTGAAAACAGCCAACAATTGCATCTCAGATGTGACTAGAATAAAAAAAAAAAAGACATTCACTGCTTTCTGTAACATGGGTTAAGATTCCCTGATTTTAGCCAGTACTTGTTTTTCCCCACACTCCTTGAATGCACCACAGCACATGACAAGTCACATTACACCAATTATCCAATCACCAGTCACCTAGGCACTATATAAGCTTCCTTACTCCTCTCCCTTCAGTCGTGTGGGAGAGAACCCAAGGAGCAGCAGCTGCAGGTCAGTCGCAAACACTTTTTGATGCATCCAACCAATTGTGTTTCAAACTTGTTAAAGGCTGTTTTATAACTTATAGAAACAGACCTTTTAGTTGTGTTGGGGACCTGTTAGTGTGAGTGCTCAACTACATCCACGTGAACTGGTGAGTCTGAATTTTTTCCATCTGTTGTTAGCGAATTAGCCACATGCTAATTTAGGCTAATTTATGTGTTCATGTGATTTTCTCTGCCCTTAGGTGCTTTATTTGTGTATTTCTATATGTTAGCATGCTAATGCTAACATGCTAATGCTAACAAGCTAGCATGTGAATACTTTTGCATTTTCATTTCTGTTGGTGCTTTGTGATTGTATTTTGTAAGTTAGCATTCTGGTGCTAATGTGCTATTGCTAACATAGTATTGCATTTTTAGTCATTTCAATTGTTTAATTGGGTTGGTTGGTCCATACAGGCCAGGTGGTCCTACCCTGCCTTGGGACCACTCCAACAAACGGATGGCGAGCTAGAACTTGAGCCAGGAGCCTGACGGTCCTTTTTTCCTTGTCTTCAAAACAAGTCAGGGTCTGGTAGGAGGCTTATCAGCCTGTTTTTCTCTCCCCACTACTCGGGTCAAGCATTTCCAATACCCATTCAACCTGTGACTAATCAAGCAGCGCTAATGGACAGTCACCTTGTATCACAGTAAACTGAAGCCATTCATCTCTTGACTGTTCATAACTTACGAACGTCGGGGTGGGGAAAGTTGGGGTTTTGTCTACCTGTTAACTGTAAATTGTGTACACACTGGTATTTTGTAAATATTTTTTGTGTCACTTTTTGTAAAATACATATTTCACTCAAACCAACTCTGTCTTTATTCATTGCCGAACTAGATCTTCCTGATTTGTCCACTAATTTGTCACCTCAGTGGTGCCCTGAACACGGCTCATACTTGTTACATTTCACTCAAAAAAACTTTTAGATCTTATAAAAAATATATTCTTACCTAAAAATGCCATTACGCTTGATAACACACATCACTTAAAAGTTAGGAGTTTTCCCCACGTGTTTCAATTAAATTTCCATTTGTTCCAAGCTATTTTAAGTTGGTCTAAACTGTAAGTCCTGATAGGATTTTGAGTTTTTGCAGTGTTCAAAATAGATGTATTGTAACATATCAAGTTATAATATGGCGGGGATATTTTCATGCGTTCCTGAATGCGCCGCATGACGTGCGGGGGTGAGGGAGGTGCAGGAGAGCGAGTGACGTGCCTTCCTCTTGTGGTTCTGGCGGGTGCCTGTGTGTCGGCTTTGGCAGACAGCAGTTGTGCGTTGTTTGTTCCACAAGTTCCCATAAAAGAAATATTGCAACCTAACGAAGCGGGTGACTCTTTGTCAAAGTTACAGTATGATACCTGCTGCATTGGAGCACATTAGGGACCAGTGCTACTTGGTGTTTTATCCAGCAATGACTACTTAGCTAAAATTGACAGTTAGCTTTATTATATTTTCATTTTACACCCTCATCATTCTACAACGCTATGCTTTCACAGATTAAATAGTCTGTATGTAAGACACGTTAGCAACGCATCGACAGTTGTCATAATGTATAGAAACTTAGCCCTCTGCAGGGCTAACGTTACTTGAGCTAGTGCTTTAAGATGGCGGCTGTTTATTAACGCCGATGACTCTCTCTCATTTAGCATCTAGTTCAACATACATGTGATATCTACGAGACGCATCAGTGCCATCAGACGCTACCTCCTGCTACCACAGTAGCATCATTCGGGCTAGTTTTTAGCAACGTCGATGTAGTTTGTAGCGGCTGTTATCTGCAGTAAGTTTAAAAAAAAAAAAAATATATATATATATATATATATTTTTTTTAATTGCTTCTTCCTCTATGCACGTGACATCAGCGCGTTGTCCCGCATTAAAAGTAGCCGGGGCAAAACGTGATGCTTAGAGCTGGCAAAATTAAACGATTCCTCGAGGTGAATAAAATTACTCTGATCAGTTTTTAAACTCGAGTTGCTCGAGTATTCGTTTCAGCTCTAAAACGTACGCCCTTGGCGGTATTATAGATTTTTATATTTTAACACTATGCTGTTTTGAGTGACTCTCTTGTCTGTTCATTATTGTGGTTATAGTCTGTAAATATACTTGAGTATTTTGAGGACTGCAGTAAATAATGTAACGAAACATCCTAGCATGCCTATAATGCTGCTACTACTACAGTATTTCACTTTTTTGTGTTAGAACCAGGGGTGAAAGTGGGCGGGAACGGTCAGGAACGCAGTTCCGGTATAAGATTCAGGGCCGGAACGCTGTTCCGGTATACGGTGCTTTGATTCCGAAAATATGACGGCAACTGTCAAAATGCAATCTTAAAAAAAATAATAATAAAAAAAAATAATAATAAACTGCCACACATGCATTTAATCTCCGAGAAAACTATGTACCAACATCATATTTACATTCAAAATCGTTAAAAACAAGCATAACAAAGTGCTTATGTAGCGTAATGTTTCCACCGATATTTATTTCGATATTTATCATTTACTTTATTCCACGGACGGCATGGAGGTTTCCCCAGCTGCTGCAGTTATGAGTCTGACGATGACGTGTCACGTCAATGTGCGAATGCATGCAGCAAAGCAAAACACCTGGACTCATTTATCCGTTCAATTGGCTGACATACTGACATGTGATCACCAGATAATTAGCTCTCATTAGTTCAAATGTGCATGTTTTTCTTAAACAGCCCCCCCCCAAAAAAAAAAAAAAAAAAAAAAAATTTGCAATGCAACAGAAAATGGATCAAATCTTTAAGGGCAACGAAAGACTTAAGGTGGCTTATCATATTTAGCTTTATTTGCTCTGATGGGGAGGTTCAGAACATCTTAGCTGTTAATGTGCACTTTGGGTATATTTGTTCATTTATGTTAGGCTACTTATTCATTTCCTTATGATTTAAAAAAAGTCAATGTTTGCGCGATCTTCAAAATATATTCCATTTCACTCTGCATAATATGTCATTTGTACTTATTTTTCCTGAGTGTAGGTTACTTATCTTATTAAAAAAACAACAAAAATACATGTTTACATTATCTTCAATTTTAACATACTGTACATCCTATGTTCTTAAGTAATTAAAATTGAGATTTGGCATTATGTGTAGTAAGTATGTGAGGAAATGAGGGAAAATAAAAATTCGGAGATGGAAGTTGGGGTTCAAGCTGTTAACATTTATTTAGCAAAAATTTTGAATGAAAATCATTTTTTTGTAGTGTTATAGAAATAACTGACCAAACAGTTTTCTTTGCATTTCAGTAGTCCCCCCCCCCCCCCCAAAAAAAATAAATAAATAAAAATAAGATAAAAAATAAAATTCCTGGCTCAGTGGCGACCTTCACGTCGGGGAGTTCCGGCAAGAAATTCTAACCACTTTCACCCCTGGTTAAAACTGAAATGTGGACCAAATGATGCAGGCAGTTCTTAATGTGTAAATCATTAAGTGCCAAAATGCAAAGTATATGATAGCCCAGCGATGATGAATAGGACATAAATCCCGGAACACAAATACTAGATTGTGCTGAAATTCAATAGCCTCAATTTCAGATAATCTCCATAGCACATTTTGATGACAACAATCTAAAATTATTCAGGGTAATGCATATTTATTTCTCACATCACCACAGGTGCAGTTTACAGTAGGGAGTTTACAGTCAGCAATGAATTTCTCAACAGGTTTAACTTTATTGTTCCATTTAAAATCAAGTAAAGACGAATTGGCCAAATATAATTAGGGTTGTGAAAGACATTTTTATGTAACCATATGTACTCAGACCGTGGTTCCCTTTGAGCCTTGACAACTTTTTAAACTGCCAAAGAGGGTTGACATATTTTTACTCAAGATTGATTTGTGCAACCTTTTGCATCATCTACTTTACGTTGACATTTTGAATATGAACAGATGGAAATTGCCAACCTGACAGACAGCTGAGAAACTCTTCCTTATGCAATTCACATTTAGCATCCTCCAAGAGGGCACCTCTGAATAGAAAACTGTTGGTCATGGTCAAGTGCATAAAGCCGCTCTAGTCAGGCATGGTCACCTGCTGAAGCCTTTCCTACATGCTCTTTCGAGCACATCGTATTGGCTGACATTTGGCTGGAAGGTGGTCAGTGACGTACTTCAATAGGGGCTCCTTCCATCACTTTGGTGAAGCTAAAGGACACACTATTTCAACTCTTTCCCATTTTAATTCAGTTTTGGTTTTGTATAATATAGTAATGCTCATTCTTATTCTATACTGATTTTTAATTAAGTGTATGAATTGACTGTTTTCATCAGCCGTAATCTTCATTAGGACAAGCACGCTCAAAAATGAATAGATGAAAGAAGCAATTGCTGAAGAGAGAGTGAAAATCAGGACACCATTTTAAATAACTGACAAGATGATGCTTTTAATGCTATAATAGAAGCTGTACTGCAGCACTCAAACTTCCTAATACAGCATTAGCCAGTGGCGAAAGATAATGAGTGGATGTCTCACAGTGCCGAGAACACGGAGGTGACGACAAGATTGCAACATTAAAATAGTCAGCGAGAGGTCAATATGTCAAGTCAAGTAAATTTTATTTACCAAATGGAATACCAATTTACAACAGAGGTTATCTCAAGGCGCGTAACATATGGAGCAGGTTTAGAGGCAAGCTTCCCATCCATCCATTTTTCACTTATGAAAAAAACAGCTGAACTGAATAAGGAAGGGAATATTTTCTGTTTTCAAGAGGGTTCAATAATTGGGTCTTTAAAATATATATTTGTAAATGGAAAATAATACCTCTACTTTGGTTACGAACATACCTCACACCTTGGCAATCCACTGTTGTGGCCAGATGGCCTCAGTCTGTTTTTCTCACTTACCACGATACACAGCTGTTGACCTCCACTCTCCTTGTGCCATTGACTTTCTGATCCCCTAAAGTTAAAGCAACTTACACCAATGTATCGTCATTGATTTGGGGCTTTTTATTTGTTAAATGCACTCGATAACAAGTTATTAGTCAGCTGCAGATTACAAGTGGTACAACTCCCTTTTTTATGTTTGTTTATTCAATCTGCAGGGTAACATTTCTAAAAACGGTGATCCCTTGCTATTTCGCGCTTCAAACTTCGTAACCTCAGTCCATCACGGTGTTTTTTTTTTTTCAATTTAAAAAAATGTCTATATGGCGGAAAACACTCAGGTGACTTGAAGTTCCGCTACCATTTTGGCCAAATTTTGAAATTGTCCTATATGCATGTGTGATACATCATTGGAAAGCTTAAAATCTCAATTTTCTGGGGGAAGAAACAATTTGTACAGGAAGGCATTTAAGAAAAAATAAATAAACAGCGAAACCCTATCTGGAGGTGAGAGCATGAAAGAGCAGAATTAAAGACGCCGTGACTTTAACGAGATATTATCGAGTGATTTACCTTGTTTTGATCCAAAAACTTCATGTAGCATGTATCACTGAGTGTCAAGACACAGCTGTGAATGGCTACAGCTGGATTTTGGGGGGATTTTATGGGTGAAACATGGTAATATAACAAGGGTTGCGATGCAGAACTTGCAGACATCAAAGAGTGGTCGAGGTATTTTAATTTTTTCCCCCAATATTTCTTTGTTTGGCTCGATTATTTATCGTCTAACATATCGGACAAAATGTGACAGTAAAGAAAAAAAAAAAATTTAACGATAGTTATGAGGTAGATATCCGTGACTTTTTTTAGTCACCATTTTTTTTCATTGTGACGTAATTTGTTTAAAAGTTTAAAATATGCGAGTGAATAATTTTTTTAAGTCGTTTTTTTTTTTTTTTTAAGAAATATCAGACATCAATGATTCTAAGCTAAAAATGACAGATATTTTGAATAATATAATTAATTACCTTCGTTTTATGGTTGGGTTACAACAAAAGCAGTTGCGCGGTGTCTGTAAACGGGGGTTTCCAGGGTAAAACGGACAAATTAAAAATGGTTTGGGGGCTTAATGCGCCATGAATCTGCTGTGGCAGCATATAGGCATATTGTTCTATCAAACACAACAGTTCTTTTGGCTTAAAATGGTAATATAACAAGGGTCGCGATGCAGAAATCGCAGACATCAGAGTGGTTGAGGTATCCTTTTTTTTTTCTATTTTTCTTTGTTTGGATCGATTATTTATCGTCTAACATATCGGACAAAATGTGACAGTAAAGAAAAACAAAACAATTAACGATAGTTATGAGGTAGATATCGTGACTTTTTTTAGACAC